>NW_006159576.1:1227368-1271587 GCF_000334495.1 Tupaia belangeri chinensis
CATCTCATCTCCTGGAACTCGTCAACTTCTTTCTCCTTTCTCTTTAGCAGTTCATTATCTCTCTTCTCTTTCATCTCTGTTAGCTTTTATGAATGATGAATTCCTTATCAGACATTTCCATGATTTTCACCGAACTGCTTGTCGATGAAGAGTTACTCTTTTCCCTAGGAGAAGAGGTATTTTCTTGTTTTCCCATATTTCTCATGATCCGGCGGTGATTTCTTTCAAATTCTTGAAGTTCAGCCTTAATGTTCAGGAGCAAGCAGGCAGAGGTGATCTAGAATCTCTTTGCTGTTCTATTGTGCTCGTGCTAGCTCATTTGTTGGAGGCTGAATTATTAGTAGAAAATCTTCATTCCCTTAAAAATCTAGTTCACTGTAGCCATGTGGAACCTTGTCCTGAAGGCCCGTGGCTTCTTCTCAAGTTTTTCTTTTTGTTAAAATAATTATATTTTTTATTTGTTGTTAGTTATTTATTTACTTAATTTGGCCAGAGAGAGACAGCGAGAGGGAAAGGGAAAATGAGAAAGCAAGCCACCAGGTACAGGACTCTAACTGCATTTGGCCATGTGTTGTTGGACTCAACACCTTAACCACCATGCTACTTGCTGGCCCCCTCTTTTTTTTTTTTTTTTTAAATTTGTGAAAGCACAAGTGAGTACATGCGATAGGAGAGAAAAAGGGGGAAGCACCCCCCAGCGGGGGGGTCTGTTTGTGCCACAGTCCTCTTTCCCCAGAACTCCAGCTTGTCAAGACTTGGACACGTGCCCCGGGCATGTTTTCAGGCTGACTGGGCTGGGGATCTGAACCTGTGGCCAG
This sequence comes from Tupaia belangeri chinensis, assembly GCF_000334495.1. Taxonomy (NCBI): domain Eukaryota; kingdom Metazoa; phylum Chordata; class Mammalia; order Scandentia; family Tupaiidae; genus Tupaia; species Tupaia belangeri. The sequence continues at coordinate 1,228,187 of NW_006159576.1, forward strand.
CCACTTGGCTTCCAGCACTACAGTCTGGCACTAACTGACTACACCACAGAGTCTGGACCGTGATAAGTCTTTTTCTGTCCTTTTGCTTTCAATTTTTGTAGGTGCTCATGCTATGAGTATCTCTCTTACAAAATTTAAATGTTAAAAATCCATATTGTCAATCTTTATTTTTTTATTTGGTGAGTCTACTTCATTTATATCTACTGATATTTTAAATACAGACTTATATACTGTCTTAATTATTACTTTAGTAAGTTACACCTTTTCTACGTTCTTTTTAACCTTTTTGTTTTTAATTGTATCTACCTCCTAAAGACATGAACTTCAGTATTCTCTCCCATCCCTTTGTCTCCCCCGACCTCAACCTCCATTCTTTGGTATATTGATATTATTGGGTGGTTGGGAAAGTCATGATGTGTTTTTCTTTTTCTTTCTTTTTTTTTAAGAGAGAGTTTTTGCTGTAGGGTGCACGTGTTCACTAGAGGGACAGAGACAGACAGAAAGCAAGAAATCACTCCCGTAGGGAGGATGGCCAAGCTGCAGTCCCTTCTCCATTCTCCTCTTGGGATTTTGGGCATACATATACACGCACCTGGTGTGAGTTTGAAGCCGCCGGATCTGGGACTCGAACTGTGGTCAACTATGTGGGAGTCCAGTGACATAACCATTCCACCATCTGTTGGTCCCCATGATGTGTTTCTCTATGCAAAAATGCATCATGACTTTTCTGAAAATCCAATATATCAATATTAAGTTCTTAATGATGAACGTATTTTTTTTCCCTCTCTCACTTTCTCTCTTTAGTTGTGTTCTGTCTCTCTTTCCATCTACCTATTTAAATATAAACTTTAACAAGTTATTTAGTCCCTTGTGCTTTGTGTGCTGCTTGCAACATCCCTAAGTTTGTCTCCCTTCTTTTTAAAGTTTTTCCAAACTGTTCTAGTAGTCTTTAATAGCTTCTGAGACCTTGTATGCCTTCTGATAGTTATATTATGCTTTCATATTTGAGTGACAGTTTGACTTTATATAATTTTTGGTTTAAGTTTTTTTTTTCAAGTTTTTGAAAATACGCAACTCTGCTGTCTTCTAATATCTCATTTTAAAATGTGATATTCTGGGAACCAGCAGTTAGCGTAATGGCTATGTCGCTGGACTCCCATGTAGTTGACTGTAGTTCGCGTCCCGGACCCGGTGGCTTAAAACTCATGCCGGGCGCGTGTGCGTGTGTGCCCAAGATCCCGAGAGGAGAATGGAGGAGAAGGGATTGCGGTGTGACCATCTCCCCTGGGGGGTGATTTCTCGCTTTCTGTCTCTATGTCTCTCTCTGTCTGTCTGGCGAGCGCACGTGCCCTATAGCGAAAATCTCTCCAAAAAAAAAAAAAGTGATATTCTGATTTATAACGTTATATGTGATCTACTCTTTTTCTGGAAAATTATGAATATCAAAGACAATGAGAAATTTCTAAAAATGTCACTATAATTTTAGGTGGAGGTTTTTCTTTTTCTCCTCTTGTATTCCATAGACCCTTTCAGTACACAACAACTGTTGAAAATTGATTTTTGTTTTTGTAGATAGTTTATCCTTTTCATTTTTATTTTTTGCGATTCCTATGACCTAAATCACTATAGTTTTTATTTATAACCTCCGTATATCATGGCTTTTCTTTCATATTGTCTTTTTCTGCCTTTTTTCCTTCCTATACTATCGGTAGTCTATTACTATAGGTGGTACTTTGCTAATTTATTCCTCACCTCTTTTCTTTCTGCTATATATCCTACTATTATATTATTTTAACATTTTTGTTTTCTGTGTTTCTGCTTGATTTAATATTTTTTGTCTTATATTGCTAATAACATCCTTATCTCTTTAATATGTCTATTACAGTAATTTAAAATTCTTGGTTTGCCTGTTCTATTTTTTCTTTTTCTGAGAAAGTCTTATTCCAGTACATTATTTTTCTTTTTAATAAGCCATACTTCTTAAATGTCTGATTTGGGTTCTGTGAATTCATATTCCATTGTCATCTACTTTGTGGAGCAGTTCACTCTAACTCCTAATGCCCTGGTAATCTCAGGGGTAAATTCTAAGAAGTTCTAAAAAGTTCTGGTGCTTAGACCCCTGGAGATCCTGACTTAATTGACCAGAGGTGTGTTTTAGGTATAGGGGTTTCTAAGATTATAATTAAAATTTAGATGGTAATTCACCAGGCCTCAAGAATTTGGAAGGAAAAAGGTAGGGAAGAGACTGTTTAGTTCCCACCAGATTTGTTCATGCCTTTCACTGACTGGCCTCTGTGCTGGCCAGATTTTGTTCTTTAGGAAACCTGGAGCAGAGTTCTGAGTCCTAGCAGGTGTGAGAGACAGTGGAAGGAGGAGGAGGAGGAGTTGAGCTCCAGGACTTGCTGCCCTGTTGACCTGCTATAGCTATGCATGGCTGCCTTCTGCACTAGGCCAAAGCCGTCTCTACCCCTCCTCCCTTCGTCCCTAGAGAGCACTCACAGTTTCCTCTTCTTTTCTTTCTTTGGTCTTCTGTGATGATCTGGAAGGGAAAAACAGGCAACTGTGCTATTTTCAGTAATTATAACTGGCGTCTCCAAATAGCAGCAGTCTTGTCTTACTTTCATGTCTGCTCTGACAGTAAGGATGGGTGTTTTTACAGAGGAAGGTTCCCATCAAGAAACTGCTTAGTGGCACCCTCTAGTGCTGGTTCTTAGAAGTTTTTCACTGAGAAAATACACTTTGAAAAAAATCTTAAAACTAGTGTTTCCTGCTTTGACTTAAGACTCTAACCAGGATTTTTTTACCCCCCAAAATACAAACTATTAGGAACAAAGTAATGATTTATATAGTAAGTAGGATTAATATTTATATAATTGTATAATTTATACTTTAAACAGTTTCATGTTAAGATTACTTTCTCATTATTGGTATACTGTTACCCACTTGTATTCTAGAAAGAATTTTTGAGGACTGTTTAATGAAGAGTCATATTTATATGTGTTTTCTTTTCCATAGACAGTGGAGTTGGAGCAGGCATTGATTCATATTATGAGTATCTTTTAAAAGCCTATGTCTTGCTTGGAGATGACAGCTTTTTGGAAAGATTTAATACAGTAAGTTGATGCAATTTTATGTATCTCATAGCCCATTTCATTTGATTCCAGATTTTAATAGAAACTGAATTATGCAAGTGGCATTTTTCAAATGTGTAGTAGTTTCTTGTCAGTATTCTCTGATGTGGTTGGACAGAGACAGGGTAAAAGCTTCACATATACTACAAAACTATTTTTTTTTTTTTTTTACAAAGTATTGGGTAGTCGGAAAAGTCATGATGTACTTTTTTGTGCAAGAATGCATTGTGATTTTCCTGTGACCCAATAGTTGTGTTTTTATCTTTTACTGTGCTATTTTCACTAATTAGAACTGTCATTTCCAGATTGGAAATTTTTATCACTTACTTGAAAATTCCAATAGGTGATTAAAAAACAGAGTTTAGTTTACCTAATCTTCTTTTGTAAAAAAAAAGTATTATTGCAAGAAGTTAGTACTGTAGGTTGACCACTCTCGTCTGAAAGTCTGAAACCCAAAACACTTCATAATCTAAAACTTGTCGAGCTTTAGCATCATGCCACAAGTGCAGAATCCTACACCTGACATCATGTGATAGGTTGCATTCAAAACACTGGAGTACAGAAATACTGTATAGAATTATCTTTAGCTGTGGTAGTGAGGTGTATATGAAACGTAAATGAGTTTGTGTTTAGACTTGGGTCCTATCCCCAAGATATCTCATTATGGATAGCAAATATTCCAAAATCCAGAACAAATCTGAAATCCAAAATACTTCTGGTCCTTAGCATTTTGGATAAGGGATACTCAACTTATAGTTAGCTTTCTTTTTTGAGTTCTAGTTTTTTTAAGATCTTAGAAGTTTGGCCTGATCCTTTATCACAGGAAGTATACAGAACTTTGTAGACTTAGAGAAACTAGTGAGTATTTCAGAAGTAAATCCACAAGTCTTAAGACTGGATCAGAACCCACTTTGGGGGGCAGAAGTGAAGGATTACTAAAACCAACCAAATAACCTCTGTAATCAAACAAACCTGAATTAATATTTAGACTGATCAGCTATATCACTGTATGTTTTTTAAGAGATGAGTATTTACCCACCCCATTAAGTATGTGAGACAGTATGATAAAGTAGTTAAAAGTATGAGTTGTCTTGGTTCGAGTCCTGCTTGTACTATCTACTGATTTTGTGAGTTAGATTAAATAACAAACACAATTTGGCTCTGTTTTTCATCTGCCAGTTGGGCATACTAGTACTATTTATAGGGTTATTGGGAGGATTAAATAAGCTTACATGTATGAAGTGGTGTATGGCAGGTACTCAGTAATGGTGATTAAATAGCAGACAAGTTAGCGAAAAATAATTTAAAAAAACTAGTAAAAGTCCTAAGTCATCAGCTGAATACTTTAACAAATACTATCACATATGTTGTTTATTAGATAATAAACTATGTAAAGGTCATATTTTAAATTTTATATCTCGCTCTCTCTAAATATATATACACACACATGTGTGTGTGTGTGTATATATAATTATTTATATAATTATGTATGTATGTATGTATAGGGTGTGTGCGGTCACCAGAGAGAGACAGAGATGGAAAGTGAGAAATCACCCCTCAGGGGAAATGGTCACATTGTAATCCCTTCTCCTCCATCCTCCTCTTAAGATCTTGGGAATGTGCACACACAGGCTTGGGAGTCAGGTCTAGGACTTAAACTGCGGTCAGCCGGTGGGAGTCCAGCAATGTAACTGCTACTGTATCTGTTGGCTCCCACCCCCAGCGGGACGGCGTGACTCTCAAGCCACTGGGTCTGAGACTCAAACCACGATCAACCATGTGCGAATCCAGCACTTTAACTACTATGGCTCCTCCTGATCCCTCTAAGTATTCAAGGTTATATTTTCTTGAAGTGAGTGGTGACAGATACTATATTCATTGTGTCATCACACTCATTGTAAAAGCTGAGAAATTTTTAGAAGAAAAAGACAAAAGAGAGAAAAAGATTTCTACGAGCATAAAAGGCAGAGCTCGCAGACTGTAAGAGCGACAACTGCGATTAGATGCGCTAGTTGAGTTGGTAGCACCACAATATTACGTTAGCTGAAAAGAGACCAAACTTTTTAGACACAGGAGAAAACTAATGCTGTAATAGATACTAGAAGCTGTAACTGTTCCAAGGGGCCCTAAGAGCATCATTGGGCCACAGAGGCGTACTGACCATGGGCTAATCCCACAGGAGATGCAGGATCCTCAGATCTGCTTCCCTCAGAAGGTCCCATAGTAAGTATAATCTTGAATATTCTGCATCTGAGTTAAAGGATGTCAGGGAGTACATCTATTTTAGAAAGATTTCCATCTAAAATAATTGAAGTCTTTTCAGTTAATGAGTAGCTCGTGTATTTATTGAGGTGTAAATTTCAGGTTTAATTTCTTTACAGTGCTAGCTAATGCGTTTAGAGCAGTACATCTTTCTAACCTACTCGTGACCCATCTCCTGATCTTTCAGCACTACGACGCCATAATGAGGTACATCAGCCAGCCGCCCCTGCTGCTCGACGTCCACATCCACAAGCCAATGCTGAATGCGCGCACTTGGATGGATGCTCTGCTTGCCTTCTTTCCAGGTTTACAGGTATGGAGAACTCTTATTTTCACAATATTAAAGTTATTTTAATTAAGTGCATTTGTGATCTCTAAAATTGAATTGCCAAAATGTAGCCACATTCCAAAATTAATATACATTTTTCTGTTTATATAGTAGTGACAGATAAAATCAACTCACATTTTATTAGGTAATTGTGTTGTCTTCTAGGTTTTAAAGGGGGATATTAGACCTGCTATTGAAACTCATGAAATGTTATATCAGGTGATTAAAAAACACAATTTTCTACCAGAGGTAAGTGAGAAATCTTAGGAATTTTCATTTGCATATGTACTGTGAATTGTTCATTTAAAGTTAGAAACCAGTATCTTTAATAAAGCTTTTTTTTTCATTTGTTTTTCTCTTGGTTAAATAGTTTATTTAATAAATTTTCCCTTATTTTATGTAGTATTGTATATGTTTTGAGTCTATTTATGATAGCACATGCATGCGTAAGTGAGCATGAGAAAGAAAAAGAGACAGGAAGAGAGAGAGTGAGAAAACACCTCTTTATGGGGGGTAGTCATGCCACAGTCTATGCTCCTCCATGTCTCCTTCTGAGATTTTGGGTACACCTGCACACATGCCTGGCACAATTTTCAAGCTGCAGGGTCCAGGACTCAAACCACATAGTTGGCGTGGGATCTAGCAGCCTTAACTGCCATGCTGCTGACTGACCCTCTTCCTAAACAGCATGTTAGTATTAAATATTCTTGCTATGGTAAGATTTTCATAGCATACTTTTTGACTTTCCAAAAACAAACAATTAAAATTTTTCAAATGTGTATGGCCTTGCGCTGTCCCTGTTTCTTGACCACTCCCTGTGTGATATCTAAGTGTTCCACCAATGATGAACATTTCCCAAAGTGTTTATTTTAGAAAGTGTCATTTTATTAGCCTTAAGGTGAGTAGGACTACATTGCAAAAAATTCTTCCCTGTGCAGAATAAACTAAGGTTTCACCTAAATATATCTATCACAAGGGTAAGGTTGTTTTTGTTTTTGGGTTTTTTTTGCTTCTTTTTAAGAGATTTTTGCTGTAGGGCGTTTCATTCACTATAAAGACAGACAGAAAGTGAGAAATCACCCCCCAGGGGGATGACCACGCTGCAGTCCCTTCTCCTCCCTCTCCTTTAGGATTTTGGACACACATTCACACATGCATGAGTTTCAAGCTTCCAGGTCCAGGACTCGAACTGTGATTGACTCCATGAGAGTCCAGGTGATGCAATCATTATACCATCTGCTGCTCTCCCAAAGAAAGTTTTTATTTGGTTCCCGTAGAAGTTTTTATTTGCTCGGGGTGGCCTGTGGCCTGGTGATTAAAGGTGCTGGATCCCACAGGCCGACACATGGATCGAATCCTGGCCCTAGCAGTTTGAGGAACATGCCAAGTGCATGTGTATACATGCCAAAAATCCCAAAAGGATGAAGAAATGGAGACCAGGGGACTGTGGTGTGATTATACTCCACTGGGGGGAAGGTGCTTTCTTCCTTCCCCTCTATCTCTTATGAGCACATTTACACCACTGGCTAAAAAAAAAAATTGTTTACTTTTATTTATCTTTTTTAAAAAACCAGTTGATTCTGTTATTGAGTAAATATTATTTATTTATTTATTTTGAAAGAAATTTTTTTATAGGGTGTGTGTGTTTGCCAAGAGACAGAGACAGATAGACAAGAAGTGAGAAATCAACCCCCAGGCTAGATGACAACACTACAGTCCCTTCTCTTCCATTGTCCTCTTGGATTTTTTTTTTTTTTGGAGAGGTTTTTGCTATAAGGCCTGTGAAATTGCCAGAAAGAGAGATAGAAAGCGAGAAATCACCCCCCAGGGGAGATGACCACACTGCAATCCCTTCTCCTTCACTCTCCTCTCAGGATCTTGGGCATGCACACACACTCACCTGGCATGAGTTTAAGCCACTGGGGCCGAGACTCAAACTGTGCTCTGCTACATGGGAGTCCAGCGACATAGCCATTAAACCAACTGCTGGTCCCCTCTCCTCTTGGAATTTTGATCACGCATGCACACACACACTCAATGTGAGCTTCACGCCACTGGGTCTGGGACACAAACAGCAGTCATTCATGAGGGAGTTTATTGCCTTAATCATGATACCACCTGCTGGTTCCTTTATTTTATTATTACTTTTTAAAATGCTTTGTCTTATTCCGCAAAGAATTTGTGGTTGGTATAAAAGAAGACATAGATTAAAATAATGTTGAGATTGAAAGTTTACATACTTGAAAATTACTAAGAGTAGATTTTAGATTTTCTCACCATAGTTAAGTAAGCATGTGAGGTAATGCATTTATTGGTTTGATTTAGCTATTCCATAATGTATACATATATCAAAACAGCAGATTGAACACCACACACACACACACACACACACACACACTCTTATACTTTTTATTGTCGACTAAAAAATGTGAAATATGAGAAGTACTCAGCTGGCGGTGTGATTAAGGCATTCTATGTGGCTGACTGTGTTTTGAATCTTGGAACTGGCAGAAGCTTGGGAAGTACTCCAGGGTGTGCATGTGTGTCCAAAATCTCAGAAGGGAAATGCAGGAGAAAGGATTGTGCATTACCATCCCCCGTGGGGGGGAGGATACTTTCTCGCCTTCCCTCTTTCTTAGTCATTCTCTGGTGAGTGCATGCACCCTCTAGCAAATTAAAAAAATCCATGTCAGTATAAAAAGCGATATGAAAACTAGGGAAATAATGTGGAAGAAACAGTGGCAATAAGGAAAAAAAGCATGCAATTATATATGCCATCGAGACCTATGTGGTGGCATTACTGAGTTTTATTACTTAACTGTTAAGTTGATCTAAGTTGCCTAGTAGAGTGATCATTTAAAATATAATCTGGGTTGGCCCTGCAGCCTAATGGTTGAGGCAGCTGGATCTCACGTGGTTGACTATGTGGTTAAAATCTCAGCCCCAGTGGTTTGAAAAACACACTGAGTATGTGTGTGCGCATGCCCCAAATACCAGCAGGATTGAGAAATGAAAAAGGCATTGTGCCTCACTGGAGGGTGCTTTCTTCCTCTCCTCACTCTGATTCTCTCTGGTGAGCACATGTGGCCTACTTGCAAATTTTTAAAAAAGTAATCCATTTAATTGGTGAAAAATAGCAGCTTTTGCAAAATAAATTGCTTTTAAGCAATGAAAATTTTATAGATAAAAATATATTGATTGAGGGAACTAGCAGTTAGTGTAATGGCTATGTCGCTGGACTCCCACGTAGTCGACCGCGGTTCGCGTCCCGGACCCAGTGGCTTAAAACTCACACCGGGCGCGTGTGTGTGTGTGCCCAAGATCCCGAGAGGAGAATGGATTGTGGTGTGACCCCTGGGGGGTGATTTCTCGCTTTCTGTCTCTATGTCTCTCTCTGTCTGGCTAGTGCGCGCGCCCTACAGCAAAAAGCTCTCAAAAAAATATTGATTGATATTTTAATTACTTGTACCTGTTTATGACTTATATATTGCTATATATTCTAGAATCACTTGTCTTTTTTTAAAATAATTTTTTAAATGCCTATTTGTGTGTTGTTTTGTTTAGGCATTTACCACAGATTTCAGGGTACATTGGGCTCAACATCCTTTAAGGCCAGAATTTGCAGAAAGTACCTACTTCTTATATAAAGTAAGATAATTTACCTCTTTTTGCTTTTTAGTCCCCATTCCCTGTTGGATTTTGTATGGTTTAGTTGGGTTTTCAAAGTCCGTAATGTTCTAATGGTTCGCTATATTGTGATTCTTACTCATCTAGTATATGGAGTGATTGAACAGTGCAAGGTCTGACATGTGACTTTATGCCTTTCCAAAATAGTTACGTAAACCTGTCTTTAAGGAACAATTTTATACGCTAGAGCTGCTTTCTAAAGCTTGTTTCTTGCCTTTCTTCCATCAGACAACCTTTCCAGGCAATAGAAATTTAATACAAAAGTTCAACAACTTTCCAATTGTATATTTAAGAAATTCTGTAAAGCAGATCCGTGGCTTATTTTCAGAGCTAGGTTCTCTGTAAAGTGAGTTCCAGTGCCTGATGTAGTGCCTGGCACCTAGTAGGTACTCAATAAATCTTGGATAAATGAATGGGAATGTGATAATATAAGCTATATATGTATACATATATTCTCCTTTTTAATAGGCTACAGGAGATCCTTACTACCTTGAAGTAGGGAAAACACTTATTGAAAATTTAAATAAATATGCTAGAGTGCCTTGCGGATTTGCTGCCATGAAGGATGTCCGTACTGGAAGTCATGAGGACAGGTAAACAATTGCTCATACCCTTCCTCAGGGAACTCTGAATGACACAAACTATTCTAGTAGTTAGAATTCAGAAAAGTTACTAAGGGTAATTGGTGACACAAACCTTAGTTCTTTGTGTTTATTTTTTAAAAACCTTTTGAATTTTGAATCCTTTGAAATCATTTTAAAAGTTTATATTTTTATCATAGTATCTGGCATATAAAGATGCTCAAAGGATTTTTCAGCAGGTGAATGAATGGTTTTTAAGTATCAAAACGTTGATATGAGGAGTATTATAGGAATGTTTTTTTTCCTGTGGTTAATAGTTTTTTGTTATGTGAGATGTTAGAAGTTATCAAAATGGTGATGATCTGAATTATGATTTGTTTTCAGTCAGGAATTCCTCAAAAGCATTATTATAGCAGTGTGACCTATTGCAAAACATTTTAAAAAAATGAGAGTGACAGGTTGAGGAATTACAGAGAAAGGTATAATTTACTGTTCAGAGAGTTCAGTTTTTGAAATTTAACATCTTTTTTTCTTCTCCCACCAAGTATCCCTTTTGGACATTGTTTCTGGGCCTCTTACCACTGCCTTTGCTCCATCCCGATTGTATTCCAGCATATAAAATATTTCTCAAAATACCATGTCCAGAATTAACCATTCTTAAGATGTGCCCAGCTCGACAGCACTTAAACCATCTGGATTCAGACAGGGAGAGATTGCTCGTTTTCTGAGGGGCCGATGGGCTCAAACCCTCTAGTGAATTAAGGACCACTTCTTCACTGGCTCACCTTCCTCCTGGGGCATTGTACTTGTCAGTTGCATCTGACCGGTCAGAGGTTGAGAACTACTTATTTTCATTGTACTTTGTTGTTAGATGTGCTATAGATTTTTTAGCAGCTTTATTTATTTATTTATTTATTTATTTATTTATAGAGGTTTTTGCCATAGGGTGCGTGTGCTCGCCAGACCGAGAGACAGAAAGTGAGAAATCACCCCCCAGAGGGGGATGGCCACGCTGCAATCCCTTCTCCTCCATTCTCCTCTTGGGATCTTGGGCACGTGTGCACAAGCGCCCAGCGTGAGTTTTAAGCCACCGGGTCCGGGACTTGAACCATGGTCGACTACATGGGAGTCCAGCGACATAGCCATTACGCTAACTGCTGGTCCCTTAGCAGCTTTATTACGTTAAAACCACAGTGAGTGAGCTTGTAACTACACGGCCTGCTTACTTACAAATGGGTGTTCTCCACCCTGTTCTCGAACAATTGGAGTGTTTCTTTTTGTTTGTTTGTTTGTTTGTTTGTTTTTCCTAGATTTTAGTCATTGGGTGCATGCATTTGCTGGAGAGAGACAGACTGAGGAACAGTGAGAAGTCACCTCCCCAGGGGGCTTGCCATACCAAGTCTCTACTTTTCCATTCTCCCTTGGGATTTCAGACAGGCATATACACACTCCCAGTGTGATTTTCAAGCCACTGGTCTGGGAATTGAACTACAGTTGGCCATGTGGGAGTCTAGCACCTTAACCACCATGCTACCTGCTGGCCCCTTAATTCTTTTTTTTTTTTTTTTTTAATGTATAAACCAAGAACTTTTCGTTTATTCCAGCAGAATTCTAGACTAAAAATGTCAAATCTCATTTTATTATTTCATTTAGCTAAACTACCAGTTTTTAGTGTCCTACAGTTTAGATAAGTATGCCTTAAAGTGTTCTCTTCCTAATTGTTGGAAAATTTTTCACTAGGGCCATGACTAAGTGCTTCATGGCATGGCATTTGAGAGCTTTTGGTTATAGGCTTTTTGTATTTGGGTGCTTATTTCCCACTGTCCTCCAGCTTACCAGAGTCCCCCAGACATACACACACTTTTTACAGTGGGAAAGATAATGTATTCTCTTGTTAGTAGATAATTACTATCAAGTAATCAATTATTAACAAGATGAAAACAATTTAAATCGTAAAAATTTAAAAATGGAAATCTTTTCTAAAGATACTCTCCCTACCTTCCTAAATCACCACTATTAGCAATTTGACAAAGTCTTCTAGACACTTTTAATGCCTCTATTTGCATTTCTGTATTTATTTATGGTTTTAAAATTTGAAATAAATCATATGATATGATACTTAACATGCTAACTTTCTCCAGTTCACATCGTAATGATCTTACCATATCCTTAAAAAAAAAAAAAAATTATTTATTTAATTTTATTTATTCTCATTTAAAAAAAATTTGACCAGAGAGAGAGCAAGCGGGAAAGTGAGAAAGCAAGCCGCTAGGTCCAGGACTCAAACTGTTGTTGACCATGTGGTAGTTTAGTGCCTTAACCACTATGCCACCTGCCAGCTCCTACAATAGATCCTTTTCTGAATGTTTACAGATCATTTGTTTCATAATTCTAAAATTTGCCAGATAATCAGTATCCAGCTCATTAGGCTGCAGGTCTCAAGATAGCATTTGCTTATGATAATGTCTGTCAGTCCTTTAGAAAAGGTTAAATTATAAGTGTGTTACAGGTTACACGAAAGTGTTTTTATCTATTCTGAAAAAATTAACATCTATGATGGCCAAAAACATCTTAAAACATTACAAGTGAGTTCTGGTTACAAAATAAAAAAATGATCTGTATATAGGAAAAATGATTGGTATAGTGTTTTTCATTTTTTTTATTTATCATTTTTGCTATAGTGTACGTTTACTTATTGGAGAGAGAGAGAGAGGGAAAGTGAGAAGTTATCCCCAGGGAGGATGGCCACACCGCAGTCCCTTCTCCCTCATTCTCCTCTTGGGATTTTTGACATTCATGCGCATGCACCCGGAGTAATTTTCAAGCTGCTGAGTCCAGGACTGTAATTGCACAGTTGGCCATGGCAGATCTAGCCACCTTAACTTGCATGCCACCTGCTGGCCCTGATAGCTGTAGTTTTGATATCATACATATGCCAGGTACTATGCTGAATAATTGATATATAATATCTTATTTAGTCTTTATTTTCTTGTCTTTTTTTTGGTAAGGTTTTTGCCATAGTGTGTGCACTTGCTGAAGAGAGGCAGTGATAGGAGAGTTAGAAATCACCCCAGCAGGGATAACCAGTTCGTCCTTTCTCCTCCCTTCTGGGATTTTGGGCCTGCACATACATAAGCCCTGTGTGGTTTTTAAGCTGCCAGGTCTGGGACTCACACTGCCATCAGCCATGTGGGAGTCCGGTGCCATAACCACCAGACAACCTACTGGCACCTCATTTAATCTTTTATGACAACATTATGAGTATATATACATACTTTTTTTTTTTTTTGACAGGTTTTTGCTATAGGGCGCATGTGTTTGCCAGAAAGAGAGACAGAAAGCGAGAAATCACCCCCCCGGAGGAAATGGCCACGCCACAGTCCCTTCTCTTCCATTCTCCTCTGGGGATCTTGGGCACCCATGCACACTCGCCCAGTGTGAGTTTAAGTCACCAGGTCTGGGGCTTGAACCGCGGTTGACTACCTGGGAGTCCAGCGGCATAGCCATTACGCCAACTGCTGGTCCCTATGAGTATATTATTATGACAATTTATTATGTTCTTTTTATAGAAGAGTTAACTGAATTTCATAGTCTTTTTCTCCACATGGTCACAGAGCTTGTTAGTGGAAGATCTTTCTATTTGAGCCCGGGTTCTTTACCACTGGGTTCTGTTGCCTCTTCATCTCCTTCTTTAGTAATGCTATTTAAACTTGCATTCAATTTGATAAATTTTATTGAGTGCCTACTATGTGCCAGGAATTGTGCTTGGCCAGGTGTATGAAATCGTAAGCTTTCCAGTAAACTATAAGTCATTTATTACTACCAAATGTAGGGTGCTTTGGAAGGTAGTAACTATAATTGTAAAAGTGTAAATATTACTATAACTCCATCTACCAGTTATGCTCTTTTCCTGACACTTTGAATTTTATCTAAACGTTTAAGACGTTTTTAAAACATATAACATTAAACAATTTGTAAAGGCAGTTATATATTTATCCCCTTTATCTCTCCATATTTTTTTGGATAAGTACTTACAAGGTTATAATCATAATTCATGTGATTTTGTGTTGTATTTTTTATATAACTTTTATAACTGATTACCTTTTCTTTTTGTTTGGTTTGTTTTGTTTTTGGAGAGGGTTTTTTTTTTTTTTGCTATAGGGTGCGTATGCATGCCAGACAGAGACAGAGAGACAGAAAGCGAGAAATCACCCCCCAGGGGTATAGCCACGCCGCAGTCCCTTCTCCTCCGTTCTACTCTTGGGATCTTGGGCATGCACACACACGCGCCTGGTGTGAGTTTTAAGCCACCGGGTCCAGGACGCGAACTGCGGTCGACTACAAGGGAGTCCAGCGACATAGCTATCTGCTGGTCCCATATACCTTTAAAGCGTCCTTATTAATCACTTAATTGGCTACATCATCAATTCCTTCAAGTCATTTGCCTTTATCCAGTTCCGTTAATATTAGTTGAAAGTTCTATGATTCTCTCTGGTAGACTTCACCTAGATACTTGCCTGCTGTTCGCTCTCCATAGAAGTAGGAAACTTCCCCATTAGAAGGCCCATAGAAAAATCTTGTCTGCCTCCTTGGCAAGATGTAGTGCACCTGGGTGGGAGGCAGCTCCTTTGGTCTGTTTCATTTCCTTGAAATGTACTTGGAGACAAAGCTCTTCTGCACCTGGGGGCTGATAGAGTCTCAAGGCTCTTCTGCAACTGGGGGGTTAATAAAGTCTATAATTCTTTGTCCAAAGAATTGATATAGACTGGGTTACTGACCTTGACTCTGGCTTTCAGAGTTGGCAAGTAGATATTTTTATGTTCTTATATTTATATCTGTGACTTTTTATTTTAGAATGGATTCTTTCTTCTTGGCCGAAATGTTTAAATATCTTTACTTGTTATTTGCTGATAAAGAAGACATTATTTTTGATATAGAAGATTACATCTTTACAACAGAAGCTCATCTGTTACCTCTTTGGCTCTCTACTACAAATCAAAGCATCTCTAAAAAGAACACAGTAAGTTATTGATTAAATATCTTTTTTTGGGACCAGCAGTTGGCATAATGACTATGTCGCTGGACTCCCATGTAGCCGACTGTGGTTCGAGTCCCGGACCTGGTGGCTTAAACTCATGCTGGGTGCATGTGCATGCGTGCCCAAGATCTTGAGAGGAGAATGGAGGAGAAAGGATTGTGGTGTGGCCATCCCCCCAGGGGGTCATTTTTTTCTTTCTGTCTTTCTGGCGAGCGCACACGCCCTATAGCAAAAAAACCTCTCAAGGGAAAAAAAAAAAAAAACAACTTTTTTTAAACTTCTTTATGTATGTTTTATTTTTCCAAGTGAAAAAGTAATCTATGATTTGAATTCAGTAAGTGCTATGTTTGGTAGGAGGACAAGTACATAACATATTTTTTGCTTTGCTTTATTATATCCTGCATATACTTTTCATTAAATGTTTCCTTTTAACAAAACATAATGTTAAGTAATTATTTTTACTTACATAAAATTACTTTCTATTATAGACCTCAGAATATACAGAACTGGATGACAGTAATTTTGATTGGACTTGTCCGAACACTCAGATTCTCTTCCCTAATGACCCACTGTATGCTCAGAGCATTCGTGAACCCTTGAAAAATGTGGTGGATAAGAGCTGTCCTAGAGGCATCATCAGAGTGTAAGATGTATTATGTTATGTAGATGTGTTATTTTCTGTTTGTTACTAGCAAAGATAATTCTTAGCAGTGACAGAATACTTAAGGAACATGTAACAACAGCCAAGTAGCCATTCATGTAGACCAAAAATATTGGGGTATGCAGTCATTACTAACAGTTATTAGTAAAGGTAAATAGTAAAGCTTACTTTGCAGTAGTGTCTTTTTTGTTATTATGGAAATTTTCAGAGTATCTTTTGTTTATGAGCTAAATAATAATAGTCAGGGGGCAGCATATAGCAGTTTTTAACTTCTATAGTTCATTTTTATTCAGGATAGTTTTATCATATATTTCCATGTCTTTAGAAAATATTTTTTCCTTGTGTCTCTAGTTTCCTTGTAGTGAAAAATGCAGTTTTTGTTTTGTTTCTTACATTTTAAAGTTCACTATTTATTTGTTTCTTCCATGAAAGAGAGAGAAACAGAGATAGCCATCTTCAACAGGATCTTCATGCCTTGATCCATTACCAGTCTCAGTCAGACTGAGTCATGGGCACGTGTGCCCATGCTTGGCGGGCTCAGGGAGCTTCTGAGACGCAAACCTGGACCTTTCTTGTGTGGGTACAGCCTTGCCACCGCTGTTCCACTGCATGGGTCCTGATTTTAGTTTTCAAAGGGATACTTTCTCTTTGTTGTGAATTTTTATTTGTTTGTTTACGAGTTCATTTTCTTATTAATATTGTGTCATTGGAAAAGCCATGATACATTTTTTGCATAGAAAACTATAGAAGAATATGTCATGACTTTTCCAATTACCCAATAGTTGCATTAGAAAGATCCACACAAGGAAATAAAAAAAATTAATGAACCTTATTCACTGATATAATACTGTTTCACTTTAAAAATATTGGGAGGAAAGAAATCTGTGTTTTTAGAGGAGAACATCAATAGTTAGAAATTCCCAAGCACACTTATCCTGTATCTTCAGATAGTTATAATGCTATTGACTGATACTGCCTTATATAAATAATATACATGCTTTTGTAACTGGAAAATATATTCGAAAGCTAACACTTACCAGTAACTTCAGTTATATGTAGTAAAATAACTCCAGTTACTTCAGTTTCACTAGTTCCAAAACTTGCAATTTTTCAAATATTAAACACTTCCATTTGGTTTACGTATTTTACTGGTTTTAATTTGTAGATTTTTGAGCCTTTTCTATAATTACTTTTAGCAGAGAGGAGAATTTCAGGAGTGGAACTAAACCCCCTCTGAGAGCCAGAGATTTCATGGCCACTAACCCTGAACATTTAGAAATCCTGAAGAAGATGGGGGTGAGTTTGATTCACCTCAAAGATGGGAGAGTCCAGTTGGTCCAACATGCAATCCAAGTAAGACATTGCTACACTAATCGGATATCTTCTCTTCTCTGCCCGTTTCGGTCTCATTAGCTTTAAGAAGATCATGGCATTTAACTTTTTAGAAATTTTAAATCTATGGCTTAGAGAATCAGAATTTTAAGACTTAGAAATACCTGATAAAGACATCTAACTCAACCTTCTTGGTGTAAAACAATTAACTGTTGGGTCATCTGAAAAGTCATGACACATTGTTGCACAGAAAAACAGAAAAATGTTTTCTGACAACCTCATGAAAAAGTCATGCCATATTTCCCTGTGTTTTTCTGTGTAAAAATGCATCACGACTTTCCAGCAACCCAATACGTCAGATTGGTGGGATACTTTACGTAATGTAGGCAAGTGTAGGTCTCAGATCTAAGTTTCTGTTTCTCAGTCTGTTGTCTCCTATTTACTGCATAGTTAAAAGCTAATAGTTTTCTAACCCTGAACATTTAGAAATCCTGAAGAAGATGGGGGTGAGTTTGATTCACCTCAAAGATGGGAGAGTCCAGTTGGTCCAACATGCAATCCAAGTAAGACATTGCTACACTAATCGGATATCTTCTCTTCTCTGCCCGTTTCGGTCTCATTAGCTTTAAGAAGATCATGGCATTTAACTTTTTAGAAATTTTAAATCTATGGCTTAGAGAATCAGAATTTTAAGACTTAGAAATACCTGATAAAGACATCTAACTCAACCTTCTTGGTGTAAAACAATTAACTGTTGGGTCATCTGAAAAGTCATGACACATTGTTGCACAGAAAAACAGAAAAATGTTTTCTGACAACCTCATGAAAAAGTCATGCCATATTTCCCTGTGTTTTTCTGTGTAAAAATGCATCACGACTTTCCAGCAACCCAATACGTCAGATTGGTGGGATACTTTACGTAATGTAGGCAAGTGTAGGTCTCAGATCTAAGTTTCTGTTTCTCAGTCTGTTGTCTCCTATTTACTGCATAGTTAAAAGCTAATAGTTTTAATACAGTATTTATAATATATTGCTATGATTCACATTCTTTTAAGTTTTCAAAGCTATTAAATATAAATATTTTATTCATATAGAAATCAAGATTTGAATTTATTTGTGCCTTTTGGGGAATATTTGATTTTTTCTTTTTTGCTTTAAAAGTTTTTGTTAGCATAGCATAGATCTTTAAAGTAATGGGCCAGCTGGTGGTGTGGTGGTTAAGGTGGCCAGATCCCACATGGCGGACTGCATGGTTCATGTCCTGGACCTAGTGTGTATATGTATGCCTAAAATTCCGAAAGGAGAAATGGAGAGGGGATTGCTGCATGACCCCCCCCCTCCGGGGGTGCTTTTCCATTTTGTCTCTCTTTGATGAGCACTTGTGCCCTCTTGCAAATTTTAAAAATTGTTTACCTTATTAGCATATTGATTTAGAGAAAACTGTGTTGTTTGCTGAATAGTTTCAACCTGTAACCATATTCAGATATCCCTGATCTCAAATACACCTTTCTCACAACCTCACCTACTTGAATTTTAATCTCATCTGTATTCTTGCCACTTTCATCCTTTTTAAAGGATTACACTTCCTCCTTCCTATGTTTTACTCGTCCTCATTCCCTGCTTGTGAGAGTGGCATCACCAAGACACTGATGACACTTGGGCCACCAATGACATAATCACCACCAAGTAGCCTTTTTTTTTTTTTTTAAATAGGTCATAGTTTTAGTTTATTTTTAAACCCATCACACCATGAATTCATAGGGAATAGGTTCACACAAGTGGCTTCTCTGGGTGCAGCAGGCTGGTGCTTCAGTTGAACCCAGGTATCTTTCTCTTTGACTTTCTTCTTTCTTTGGTCATTTTCCTTCACATGTTTTAGGAAGCTATCTCTGCTCTTAGAATGGGTAATATGCTCAATACGCACATTAATTCTCTTGGCAAGAATCTTGCCTTTAACTTGTTTTTTTCACAACAACGCCAACAGCATGCTGGGTAACATTGTAGACTCTTCCAGTTTTGCCATGGTAACATTTGTGGGACATTCCTTTTTGGACAGTACCCATTCCCTTGACGTGTACAATATCACCTTTCTTGTAGATTGGCATGTGTGTTGCCAAAGGAACCCCTCCCTGTTTTTTAAAAGGCCTAGGGAACATATATCGGGTGCCTCTCCTCTTTTCCTTTGTGTTCGTCCTTTTGGTGCCCTTTGTGTTCGTCATTTTGGTGGATTACTGGAAGATGGCGGTTTCAGTCTGTTAACCCTTACATGATTTAGCTTTTTGTAGCTGTTTATATTGACCCCTCCTTAAAACATTCTTGTTCCTGGGCTCCTAGGGCATTGCAGCAACATGGTTCTCCTGCTGCTCTCTGTTCACTGTTGGGCAGATTCCTTATGGCTCTCTTTGGCATAGCAACTCAGCGCAGACACTTCCCAGGGATCTGACGTCACTTCTTTCTCTGTATGTTCTTCATCAACATCTCGGCTGTTTCTGCAAGCATGGCTGTCGTCTTTGTACCATGACTTCTTAGATATGCATGTGACCCTGATTTGTAACTTTAAAGCTTTTTTCTTTTCATGAGAGAAACAGAGAGCGACAACTCTGTCAGTGCCTTGATGCTGCAGTCCACGTGGAGCCCTAGGCAGTTCTGGATCATGGGCATGTGTGTGCCTGACGTGCCCGGCAGTCTCTGGATCCAAACCCAGGGCCCTCACGTGTTGGTTAGCCTCGCAGAGCACTGCATTTTATCACAGTGCTATTGTCTGCCCCCTGGATTCATCACTTTAATTTTAAACCCAGCTTTAATCTACTTGTCATATGGTTCTACGTCTCTTTTTATTTCTTTATTCATTCATTTTTTATTTTGAGGGAGATTTTTGCTATAGGGCATGTGCACTCTCTGGAGAAACAGAGAAAGAAAGCAAGAAATCATTCCACAGGGGGGATGGACACGCTCTCTTTTCTCCTCTTGGGATCGTGGGCATGCATGCACATGCACTTGGCATGAGTTTTTGTTTTGTTTTTAATAATTACTCCATGTATCTTTATTTGTTTTTTTAAAATTGACCAGAGAGGGACAGAGAGAGAGAGAGAGGGAGAAAGAAAGTGAGAAAGCAAGCTGCCAGGTCGAAGATTTAAACCACAGCCATGTGGGAGTCCAGTGCCCTTTAACCACCACACCACCTGCTGTTGGCCCCACCCAGTGTGAGTTTTATGCTGCTGGGTCCAGGACACAAACTGCAGGCAACTATGTGGGAGTCCAGCCGTGTAACCATCGTACCATCTGCTGGTCCCTGTTTCTACTTCTGTCTCAGTTTATTCAAACTTAAACGGCCTCTTCCTTGTCTGCTCTCTTCCTGCCCCATCTCAACCCATCTTTCCTTATTCTCCATGTCAGTAAACCATGTCACTTACTCTCTAAGTCATCAAAGCTAGACATTTCAGGATAGGCTTCAACTCTTCACAGTCTGCCAGCACCCCTCTGGGCTTTGTCTTCTCTGACTCCTATCAGGTCTTGTTTTTTTCTGTAAAATGTCAGGAATCCGTCTTCTTTTTTTCTATTATAGTCAAGCATTCTTCAACTTTTCCTGTTATGATTCAGTTTAAATGTCATTTTCCATCTTCCCCAAGTGCACACAGAGCCTTCCTGTTTCACTTTCTTCCCTTGAGAGATCTTATTATAGCTGACGTTGTACTTGCTAAAGTAAAGGACTGTCTAATGCCTAGGCAAGTGCTGGAATACAAGAGGTGACTGATCTACGTCTTTTGAATCAATTCGAATCTGGTTCTTAGTTCACAGTTTCCTGGAAGGGATGTGTGCGTCAAGTGTGAGGTCTATTTCCTCAAAGCAGAAGTCAGTGGGAAAGCAAGCAAAGTGAGCGTTTGATAAAAGTCCACTTTTCAGTCTTTATCCAAGTCTTGTGTAGAATAGTGCAGAAGACATTGATAAAAATGACACATAGATAATCTACGCAGTATGTATGTACAGTTTCTAGAAGAAATGTTTTTGAGGGCGAGTCAGTCCATAAATATTGGGTAGGGACCTGCCTCAGAGGAGAAGTTTTAGAGTAGAAGATTATTGTGCAGTGTATTTAGGAAATCCAAAAGGTTTCCAGAAAGAGGTAAAACAAACCTGTTTCTCTCACAGGCCGCTAGTTCAATCGACGCGGAAGACGGGCTGAGGTTCATGCAGGAGATGATCGAGCTGTCGAGTCAGCAGCAGAAGGAGCAGCAGCTGCCTCCACGAGCTGTGCAGATCGTCTCCCACCCGTTTTTTGGCAGGGTGGTGTTGACTGCTGGGCCAGCGCAGTTTGGGCTGGATCTGTCGAAACACAGAGAGGTATGTACACATAGGACGTGCTTGCTGAGAGAGAATTTACGGTATTAAATGCTGCCTCATTTCTTCGTCTCCTCTCTAATTTATTTTGAAAACATAAATAATCAACTTAAGGTATAAAACATATCTTGAAAATTTGGAGTCATAGTTATGTTTGTAATATTCTCACAGAGTTCTATTTAAAATAATTGTTCAGAGTCTCTGCAACTTCCTGGTCCCTTCTCTGGGCCTGAAAGCCATTGTTCAATAAAGAACCTTTAATTTATTGAACAGTGGTTTTCAGACCCAGCTGTGGTAGTACAGATCATAGGGCACCATCGTGCCTTTCTAGAGTCATTTTGGAAGGCCTGGCTATTAGAAGTCTGGGGAGGATTTTGATGTGACAGGGTCCTGTCGGAGGTCTGCTTCTCTCTTTCTCTCTCTCACATGAAATAAATAATAAGAACTTTTAAGAAATAGTTTCCAGACTTTCTTACTCTAGTAGAACCTTTCTTTGAACAGAAATCTAACTCAGGAACTTAATGTAGAAAACCCCTAAAAGCGCTGGCTCAGGTGGGTATGCGGAGCACAGACCTGAGGTTCCACTGGGTGAGCTTTGGAGACAACTGTGCAAATTCATTTTCTTGTTATAACGCAGACCTGCATAGCTGAGCAGTTTACAAGTTTGTCTGGTTGGTCAATTGCAGAGCTGGGGCAAGAGCCCAAGTATCCTGACCCTCTAACACCAGTGCTCTCTCCACTGTATTGTTCTTAATTCAGATTTTTTTCTCATTTGTGCTTTAAATGTATGTCGAAGGCTTATAGATGGATTCATTCATTCATCAACTCTATTGAGTGCCTAGTATATTCTAGGAACTTCTTGTAAATTTTAGTTTACAAATCCAATGAAGGTTCATCCCCTCATAGAGTTTATATTCTAGTAGAGTGAGGGACATTAAAACACTTGTACAAGAACATTTTCTATAAATCAGTTCTTGGGGCCCTCATAACCTAGTAGTCAAAGGACTTGAGTCCCACATGACTGGCTGTGGTTTGAATCCTGGCCCTGTAAGCTTGAAAGCATGTCAGGCGCATGTGCTTGAATGCCCACATCCTGACAGGATGGAGAAATGGACAAGTTATTGCATTGTGACCACACCCCATTGAGGGGTGCTTTCTCCCTCTTTCTCTCTCTCTGGGAAGTAAATGTACCCTCTGTTAGTTAAAAAACAAATAGATTCTCTCGTGATTTAATGTTTCTAGGAAGAATAACTGCTTGCAGATTCATGTAGGAAAAAAATCCATTCTTTTTCCCTTTTTCAAAAATTTTTCCAGTTATTAATGATGGTTTGTTTGTTTGTTTGTTTTTGAGAAATTTTTGCCATATGGTGCTTGTACTTGTCACAGAGACAGAGAGCTAGAAATCACCTACCGGGGTATGGCCACACCACAATCCCTTCTCCATTCTTCTCTTAAAATTGTGGGCATGCACACACATGTGCCTGGTGTGAGTTTCAAGCTGCTGAGTCCAGGACTCAAACCACGGTTGACCACATGGGAGTCTCGTACCTTAACTACTATGCTACCTGCTAGCTCCACTAATGATGGTTTAAAAATTGTTCCCAGCATTATAAATGTAGTAATGGGTATATAGCGAATCTACACACAGATGCCAACTTTACCACTTACTGACATTGTAGCTTTGAACAATTATGTAACCTGAGTCTCAGTTTTCCCAGATATAAGATGGAAATATTACTTGTTTCACTTGGACTCATTGTAAAGATCAGGTTTACTAATTTCTTTTAAATTCCTTCATCAACTATAAAGCACAATATATTGGGTACTATGATATACAAAATGTTTAAAACAAAGACTTTATGCTGAATAGATATTGGATGTGTTATCTTTAGACAATAAATTAGTTCTGGTTCCCTTAAAGCTCTATGTAATGAAGTTTAATCACTAGGTTGCAATTTGAGAAGATAAAAGGATCCTTAAATTACTTTTATTTTTGACAGACCAGAGGATTTGTGGCAAGCAGTAAACCATACAATGGTTGTTCGGAGCTTACTAACCCCGAGGCAGTGGTGGGAAAAATTGCATTGATACAGAGAGGACAGTGCATGTTTGCAGAGAAGGCACGTAATATCCAGAATGCTGGAGCCATTGGTGGCATTGTTATCGGTGAGTAACCTCCATCCCATTGTATTGACGAGATCGTTTTTAGGATTTTTCCTTTTATTTTCTAAAATTTTATCCAAGATTTGTCATATTATTGTTCTCTTAGACCATATAAAGTATAAGTAGTCCAGTGACTCCTAACAACTTCTGTATATCTGATCTCTTTTAAATACGTAGGTTTGGGTTTCTGAATATTAATGTGGAAGTATTAGGGGTGAGATGTGAGAATGGAGTAGGAATAAGTGGTCAAAACACTCAATATTGTGGCTAAGAAAATGTGCTGATGCTATCCAAAGCCACAAAAGGGCAGGGACTGCACTGTGCCACCTCAAGGGGGAGCCACTGAAAACATTCATTCCTCCCAGAGATGCAGCCTATGGAAGCAGACACCTGAGGGTAGAGATCTTTGCTCTGTCACAAAATCACAGTGTGACCTTGACCAACTTCAGTTTTCTTACCTGATTATTAAGTAGAATATTTTTTGAGCTTCAGTGAAAGTGATAATGACCATCTTTTACATAGGTGCAAGGTTTAAAGCTTATATATGTGTGCGTATTTGTGTGTATATGTATATATATATTCCATTTCTTACCATAAAAGAAGACATGGGTACAATGACTAGTTGATAGCAGTTTTGTTTTCTTTAACCAACCACTGGACCTTTCCCACTGTAATTACAAATTACCAACCTTATATTATTTTACCCAGCTATTTTAACCAGTGGGGTTTGCTTTTATCTGTCATACAGAATCACTGAAATTGTGGCAAGTAATCCGTGACTCTCAGGGGAAATACACATTTATCTGTTGTAGTAAATAGGAGTTGATACTCAGAACTAGAAGCCCTGGGGTGTCACTACCTAATTATGACTTCTTCTGTTTATCTTCTCACATGGGGAAAATTCATTTTGGATTTCTTTTCATTTTTCTTCTATTTTTTTTCCCTCAAATTTTCTAATTAGGATAGATTTCCTTTCTGAGGACAGCATGAGTAAAAACTCATTTAAAATAAAATACAGGTTGAGTATCCCGTATCCAAAATGATTGAGACCAGAAATGTTTCACATTTCAGAATTTTTCACATTTTGAAATATTTACATATACGTAATGAGAAATCTTGGGTGTTTTATATATGAGGTATATATAAAGGCTATATACATGGCCTGAAGGTAATTTTATGTGGTATTTTTGATAATTTTGTGCATGTAAGTTTGTATACATTGAACCATCAGCAAAGGTGTCTAATCACAGTTACTCATAGTGGTATTTGCAGGCCTTTTTGACTTTTTCAACATCTTTAGACCAGAGAGCAGAGAAAAAGCAGAAAAACACAGTGAGAAATGCAAATAGGTGTTGGCCCTATGTGGGGCATTGAGAGGAACTTGCCATTGGTGCGTCAGCCTACCACAGGCTTTTTATTACCTTTTATGGGTGTGGTTTTGTGGGGGAACCTGGGCATACTAGGAAAAGACACATTGCAGATGAAGGGGCTGGGAGTGTATTGTTTCCCTTGGGGACAATGAATAAATTGTGTATTATGCACGGCATTTTCACTGCCATCTGTGACATGAGATCAGGTGTGGGATTTTATACTCGCGGTGTCATGACAGTGTTCACAAAGTTGGGTTTTAGAGAATTTGGGATTTCTAGATTAAGGATGCTCAACTTGTATTAGGATTTATCGCAGCAAAAATTAGTTACTGTTCTTTTCGTTTGTCTCATAAGGGCATCCAATGTTGATTTAACGAATATACAAATTTAATGATTTAAGTCTTTAAGAGAAATTCTATTTAGTAACTTAAATCAGCAGTTGGCAAACTGAAGATTGTAAGTCGAATCCAGTATATTGACTGTTTTTGTAAATAAAAGTTTTATTGGGACTCAGCCACACAGGTTCATTTGCATGTTGTTTAAGCTAGGGTGGTAGAGTTGATTGGTTATATCAAAGAATTGCAGAGCCTAAAATATTCACTATCTAGCCGGTTACAAAAAGAGTTCGCTGACCCTCATTTAAATTAACATCCTCTTTGTCTGGTTGTTTTCCACACTGATATTATTTTTATGAAGAATTTAATATCTGACTATCAATACTCTCATGAACATCTCTTATTTAACAAAACTTAAAGATGGAAATATAAAATCTGAAAATGTATGTGCATTGATATTTTAAAAAATCTTTTTATGTGTAGTATTTTAGATTTTGCCTATTTTTCAAAGTCTTGTTTTCATGATATTCTAGAATATGAAAGGGTAATCAAGTGAAATGTTTTCTTTAGTAGTTGTTAGTTGCAGAATCCTATCCTGGGTTCAATGGATAAATGAGTAAGAGACAATGATTCCTATTCTCAGAAAATGTAATTAAAAAAATTTTTTAAAGAATTATTTTATTGAACTGTATTTATTTTATTTATTTTAATTTGATCAGAGAGAGAAAGAGAGAGAGAGAGAGAGAGAAAGCTGCAGGTCCGTGACTTGAACTGCGGTCAGCCATGTGCGAGTCCAGTGTTCTTAACCACTACACCACCTGCTGGTCACCAAAAAATTTAATTTTTAAAGAGATACTTTCTTGTGTTACAACTATTTTCCTAAGGCTTTTTTTGTTTCTGACAAAGAATTTTGTTTTTTGTTTGTTTTGTTTTTCACTGATTTTATTTATATGGAAATGAGTAGATTAGGATTTAGGATTTTTTTTTTTCTTAATTGGCAGAGGATGTATGTGCTCACCCAAAGAGAGAGAGATAGGGAGAGGGAGAAGGCAACCCCTCCCTCCCCAGTGAGGCACGGTCCTGCCACAGTCCTCTCTCCATTTTGTCAGGATTTAGGGCAAGCACACATGCCAGGTGTGTTTTTCAAGCTAGCAGGACTGGTATTCCAACCATGGTCTTCCAGGTCTGGCTCCTTTAACCATTAAGCTGATGGCTGGCCCTGGATTTAGTTCGTTTTATTGTAAGAACTAGAAGTATATGTTATCTTATAAATCATTTGGCTACAAGAGCTAATTTATGTAAGTTTGCTTAAGAAGTAAAGTTTATTCACTATATGGAAGTGGATTCTTTTCACTGAACCAAGAGTAAGAAATACAACTGGGATTCATAGGCAGTAAAAGGGATTCATAGGAGGAACTAAAAATCTTCAAGAACTATTACAGCTAACATTTTTCACATTTCTCTCTGTCTCTATCTCTGGGTCCTTTGGATTCTCTCCTCTTTCCAATTCTGTCTCTTTCTTGAGCTTCTCCCTCACCTGCTCCCCCTTTGTTCCTCAGTTTCAAAATGGGCATTCTAAATTGCATCCTCAGCTCTGCGTCTGTGTCACTTAATTGGACTGTCCACCGCTTACTCAACCAGCCTTTCTGTGTGCAAGTTCCGGGTCCCGCAGGGAAGCGGAGGGTCGGGTAGCCATCTTTGTCCAGTGAATTTTCCACGTAGCAGGGCTGCTGAGAGCAAGCCCTGTGAGAGGACAGGGGTTTCTTCAGGGAGGCTGGCGTGTGTGATTGAGGGTAGACATGACTGGCATCTCCTATAAAATAGTGTCTAATAGTTTTACTGTAGTTATTTCATGAGTATAAAATAACAATTCTGCTTCATTCATCTTGCAGGGGAAAAACCACTACAGTCATAATTTGTTTTTGTGAGCATATATTAAAAAGAGCTATCAGTTTGTAGTTTGTTAAAACAGTATAATATAGTAATACCATTAGAGGAGTGCTTAAACAACAAAAAATCATGCATGGCTCTATCACTTGTAATTCATATCATTAAATTGTTGCATTTCTAGGCTTTTGGATGAACATGTAAAATGTGTGCAGTTAAAAATGACAGAATTTTGTCTTCTACTTTTTTCATGTATTACTATGTCATTCTGTTTTTCCGCGTGGTACCTCAGGGAGTTCGTTACGGCGTGCCCATGATGGTTTACAGTTGTTCACAATTAAAAATAGCACTTTTGTAAAGTTCTTTGGATGTGGAGTTTTTTATTTATTCATTTCCTTAGGATACATTTCTAGGAGAATTAGTGAGTCTGAAAGTTGTATTTGTTTTTATGATTCTTGATTCATAAGGTCATTCTAACAAGCAAGTGAAAAACTAACAGTTGGAAGACAGCTCTTTCTAATGGACAGATGTTTTGATGTTGCTGTATTCGTTTTCTGGCCAGATGACAATGAGGGGAGCAGCAGTGATACTGCCCCTCTGTTCCAGATGGCGGGTGATGGAAAGGACACTGATGACATCAAGATCCCCATGCTGTTCTTGTTCAGCAAAGAAGGAAGCATCATCCTGGAGGCCCTGCGGGAGTACGAGGAGGTGGAAGTCCTCCTTTCTGATAAAGCAAAAGATCGCGGTAAGGGGACAGAACCATCTGGCTTTCATACCACTTAGCATTCATTTTATTTGGTGATAAAAATGAGTTACAATTTTTTAAAAACTGTTTTTACTGGTAAAACCAGTAACATTTTTAGAAGATGATCTCAAAATAGTTTTGTTTTAGAAATCAGGGTAATAAAACATTTATTTTGGTTTGTTTGCTGAGTTAAAATGTATTTTAGCATTATATTTTTATATTTAATTTATTATTTTTGCTATGTTCCTATCCAGTTGATAAAAATACAAGAGTCTTCATCAAGAAAGTCATTTAAACGTCCAGAAATGTTCACCAGTCATTTTCTACTGATATTACATATTACATTTCTTTTATAAGGATAAGACATTGTATACGATGGTATTGTGTACAGCATGGTAGCAGTGGGTCTTAGCAAGTCTCCTGTACTTGAATGACTACTCTCTTGGTGAAGGCAATAAAATCTAGCAGCTTCTCCCCCACCGAGATCTGTATCACATGGATATTTATAAGTTATAAGAATTTTAAAATGGCTGTCTACAAAGCAAGATGACACGCCTTAAATTCAATGGGTATATTGTCTTTCTTAAGCCGAAATATTTGTTAATCCAGGTTGGGTATCCCTTACCAAAAATGCATGGAACAAAGTGTTTAAAATTTTAATCCTTTTGGATTTTTTGATATTTAGATATTCATAACAAGCTATTTTGCACAATGTTTCATATCGCAGAGCTTTGACTGTTCCTTGTCACGTGAGGTTAGGTGTGGAATTTTCTACTTACAGCATAATGTTGGCTCTCTGAAAGCATCTTGGAGTATTTTAGATGTCCAGTTTTCAGATTAGGGATGCTCAACCTGTACTTTGAAAGTGCTGTGAAACCCAAACTACTGGTATAAATGCAAGGTCGTACTAGTGTTCTTTTATAGTTGCACGCCCAGGGCCAGGGGGAAATGAGGGAGGTGGGCCACCAGATGCAGGGCATGGTCCTGCTGTGACAGCAGTCTGTTATCTGCTGGAGATGCCAGTAGAGAGAGCCATACCTCCTTGTCCCTGTAAGTGCGGAAAGCTGTGCAGTTTGTACTAGGTGGTTATGTCCCTGGGGTGTTTGATAGATGTGTAAGAAATCTATTCAATTTAGTGTAACTAAAATGTCGGGCGTATTTTTAAAACAAGTTTGGTGATAATCCGATACTAGCCTAATCGTTTTTATCTTAACTTCTTATTTTATTCTTTGAAAGTCTTTGAAATGTTAACTATTTAAGAGCATTGGCATAAGTGAGCAGGCTATATGTAGAAAGGATGTACAGATGGAAACAGAATACAAAGGCTTTTTAATCTTCTTAATCCTCCTATGTCCCTGATTTCTTTTTCTGGGCCGTTTTTCTAAACTCGTATCTTCTTTCCTACATAAATTCATTTAGGCACATTAAACTTAGGCGAGTTATTCCATGTAACTCTTTAATGCCTTTGCTTTTTTCCCCTATTCTGTGCTACCATTGGAATTTCAGCAGCAATTTTAAAAGGTAAAATGATTCCAAGCTACATTATTAATAGTAGTAAGTATCTTGCATTATAAGCCTTAAGTTATCTATGTATATATGTATGTGTACACACACACACACGCACACGCACGCAGTTTTGGCTCAGTGGATACCATGATAATATCTGGGTTAATGTATTTAGATTATTTTTCTGTCTAGCCAGCTGTCCTGTAGTAATAATTCTTTATTGTCAAAATAAATTCTGTTAATTATACATCCCATATAATAGATGAACTCACTAGTTTGTATCTGTACAGGAGTTACTCTAACAAAGGTCCAATTTGTTATTTATTCCTTTTGATCACTTTTTATTGGAATCCTGTAAGATATTTAGGACAATGATTTGTGTCTAGTGCTCATATGTATGTGTGGGTGCTTGGGGTTAGGACTACAGGATTATGGTAAAACGTGTGCTTCCCATACCAGAGAAAGGGTATGAGAAATGAGCAATTCTGAAATCCTAGTAAATGGTATTCCCTAAAGGATCTCGCCATAAAAGGATATCATTTAAATGACCATTTTAAAAACCTTTGGGGGAACCAGCAGTTAGCATAATGACTACGTCGCTGGACTCCCACGTAGTTAACCACGGTTCGCGTCCCAGACCCGGGGGCTTAAAACTCTCGCCAAGCGCGTGTACGTGCATGCCCCAGATCCCAAGAGGAGAATGGAGGAGAAGGGATTGCGGCGTTGCGGCGTGACCATGCCCTCTGGGGGGTGATTTCTCGCTTTCTGTCTCTATGTCTCTCTCTGTCTGGCGAGCGCATGTGCCCTGTAGCGAAAACCTCTCCAAAAAAAAAAAAAAAATCCTTTGGGTAGTCTATACTTTTTTTGTTTTTTAGATTTGTTGCTATAGTGTATAGTGGTTGCACTCTCCAAAGAGAGACAGTGAGAAGGAAAGTGAGAAATCACCCTCCCTGCCCTCCTACCCTGGGAAAATGACCATGCCACAATCCCTTCGCCTCCATTCTGTTCTCCGGATCAGGCACCCATGCACATGTACCCAGCGTGATTTTCCAACTGCTGGGTCTGGGACTTGAATGGCGGCTGACCACCTGAGAGTCGTGTCTTAACCACCATGTCACCTTTTGGCCCCAGAGTAACTTTTTTTAAGAGAGATTTTTGCTATAGGGTGCATATGCTTGCCAAAGAGACAGAAGGACAGAAAGAAAGTGAGAAATGACACCCTAGGGGGGATGGTCATGCTGCAATTCCCTCTCCATTTTCCTCTGGGATTTTAGTCACACACACAATGTGCTCAGCATGAGTTTCAAGCTACTGGGTCTGGGACTTGAACCGTGGTCAACCAGGTAGGATTCCAGCGATGTAACCATTGCGCCATCTACTGGTCCCAGAATGACTATTTTTTTTTTAATAAAAGGGTCTTGAAGTCCCCCCTCCGTTTTTTTTCCCCCATATTTGGTCTTTTGAGAATTACATAGCTGTCTTAATTAAATCAAATTATAGTGTGATTGTTAATATTGATCAGTGTAACAAAAGTCAGTAATAGTAGTTTTTAGAAATAAACTATGTTATTCACTCTGGATAATATCTTTAAAAACTCAGGTCTAAAGTGGTTATCATTATTCCACGATTCTGAATCACTCTCTGAAAGAATGGGGTCAGAATCAGGTGAATTGTGATGTAGCTGCTTCCTTGCTACAGGTTGAGGAACACTGAACGAAGTCTCCCAGCTGTGTGTCTGGCTATACCGTACCATCATCATGGGTACTGACTCGGATTAAATAAGTACTTGGACCAGCAGATGGTGTAATGGTTACGTTGCTGGACTCCCACATGGTCAGCCACAATTCGAGTCCGGACCTGGTGGCTTAGAGCCCATGCTGGTCACGTGTGCCTATGTGCCCAAGATCCTAGGAGGAGAATGGAGGAAAATGGACTGTGATGTGGCCATCCCCCCAGGGGCAATTTCTTGCTTTCTCATTCTCTCTCTGGAGAGCGAGCACACATGCCCTATAGCAAAAATCTCTTGAAAAAAAAAAAGTACACCAAATAATACCATTCTTAAATCTATACCATTTAAGATGACCCTTTCTAAATATCTCATTCTACAAATGCAGTTTTTCTTATAAAGTCAGTGTTGGCTAGAGCTGTCTTCTATACAGAAAATAGAAACCCCTAAACAAATTCCCTCTCCCATTCCCATCTTTTCATTGTGATAAGTCCCAGCCATTAGTACAGATATACCTGATGCAGTCCAATTCTGCTAGCAAAATTTTCAGATATCTTATTGACATCCTTCTTCAGAAGCATTTACATCTTTAGTAATCTATTACATGGAGATGTTGCTTCCTCAGGTTTAAAAGTGAAGTTATCCAGGCTGTCGTTGAGCTGAACTTGCAGTATTGTACTTTTCATATGTCTCCCCTTGCCACGATGGCAGGCTATGCAGGTATTTAATTGAATTCCCAACCTTCTACCCACAAACAAAAGACAATGTATTATTACATTGAGATCCAGATTGAAGCAGTTTACAATTAAGAATCAATTTCCTTTTCTCAGTAGTAGTTCCCAAGGGGAGAAAAATCAGTCATTTTAACTTATAATGCACTGTCACGCTTGCAGCTTACAGTGGAGGAGGGACTATCACAAGATGATTTCACGGCTGTCCTGTATTGGTGTTTTACCTGGTAAAGATGCAAACAAAAAATGGAGGAAAGAAAACAACATCTCTCTCTTTCTGGAAATGCCTCATCAATCCTGTCTTCACTCCCATGGCCTTTTCCCCCTTTGAGAGTATTTAGCCATCCTGAATATCCATTCCAAATGTCACCTTCTAGATGAACT
The DNA here is from genome assembly GCF_000334495.1 of Tupaia belangeri chinensis. Classification (NCBI taxonomy): domain Eukaryota; kingdom Metazoa; phylum Chordata; class Mammalia; order Scandentia; family Tupaiidae; genus Tupaia; species Tupaia belangeri. Next base: position 1,260,392 of record NW_006159576.1, read on the forward strand.
GCTTTTATACTGTCCTGGGTAAACTTAAGGGCATCGTTTGAAATACAGTGTACTATGATATTTGTATCCTCTTATGTAGTTCTTTAGCAGAGTCTTATCTTGGTATTCCTTGCCTTCAGTGAATACTGAATGTACAGATCAAAAAGTGTAGGACTGCAGAGATCCCCTCTCTAAGTCAGTGTCGAGGTTCCTTCCCCTTTTTCTATTAAAACTTACTGATGTTTCTTTTCTTTGTATTGAGATTTTCTCCCTTCTTTCTTTAGTTCTTCCGTTTCTGGAACACTGTTCCTGAGTTTAATGTACCTCATGCTCTTCAGACTGGTTTCACATGGGTGCAGAGGAAGCAGCCCTTAGAATGCAGCTTTGTGGCCACACAGCAGTCTCCTCCTTCCTATCCCTGTGCGTGTCTCTCAGTGCTGGTTCTAAATACTCCGATTGCTGCCTCTTTCTTGTTCTCTGATTCTGTGTGTTGTGAAAGCCAAGATACTTTCTTCACATTTTCCTTTCTCTCTTTCTCTTTCTTCTTTTGAATTTAGTTGATCTATGGTGATTTTTCTGTAGTTCTTCATAGAGTAATTATGACTATCTTTTGAAAAAGGTTATTGTTTTTAATTTTAAAACTTGTAATAAGTTGAACAATTCAGAGGTGCATTAAAAGTTTTTAAATAGGGGCCAGCAGGTGGTGTGGTGGTGAAGGTGCTGGACTCCCACGTAGCTGACTGGTTCAAGTCCCAGACCTGGTAGCTTGCTTTCTCACTTTCTCTGTTTCTCTCTGGTGAGCACACGTGTGCTATAGGGAAAAAAAAATCAAATACATAATTATTTTAAAGAAAGGTTTTAAAACAATCTCTCATGTTCCTGAGATAACCCGTGTTAAGACTTTGGTGTGGGACCAGCAGATGGCATCGTGGTTACGTCCTACATAGCCTACTACAGTTCAAGTCCTGGACCCAGTGGCTTTAAAATCACCCCAGACATGTGTGTGCATATGACCAAGATCCAGGGAGAAGAATGGAGGAGAAGGAATTGTGGTGTGGTGTGGTCATCTCCCCGGGGAGTGATTTCTCACTTTCAGTCTCAACTGTGTTTGTCTCTGGCAAGTGCACGTGCCCTAAGGCAAAAACAAAACAAAAGCCTCTTTAAAAAGAAAGAGTTTGGTATATGCGGCCAGCAGGTGGGATAGTGGTTAAGGCTCTGGACTCTCACGTGATCGAACACGGTTTGAGTCCTGGACCAGTGGCTTGAAACTCAGGCCAGGTGCATGTGTGAACATGCTCATAATCCCAAGTGGAGAATGGAGGAGAAGGAATTGCAGTACGGCATCCCCCCTGGAGGGTGGTTTCTCACTTTCTCTCTCTCTCTCTCTCTCTGCCTTTGTCTCTTTGGTGAGCACACAGGCCCTATAGCAAAAAACACTCATAAAAAAAGAAAGTTTGGTTTATGCTCTTTTATAGTTTTCTTTGTACTTTGTACATTTACAAATTACAGGGTGATTTTATTTTTCTTGTCACAGTCATGGGATATCCTCTATATACCATTCAGTAACATAACGTACTCTTTTAAAAGCTATCTTACATCGGGAACCAGCAGTTAGCATAATGGCTATGTCGCTGGACTCCCACGTAGTCGACCGCAGTTTGTGTCCCGGACCCGGTGGCTTAAAATTCACGCTGGGTGCGTGTGCGTGCATGCCCAAGATCCCGAGAGGAGAATGGAGGAGAAGGGATTGTGGCGTGACCATCCCCCCTGGGGGGTGATTTCTCGCTTTCTGTCTCTATGTCTCTCTCTGTCTGGCGAGCGCACGCGCCCTACAGTGAAAATCTCTCAAAAAAAAAAAAAAGCTATCTTACATTGTATAGTATGACCATACCATGATTTATTTCATCACTTCTTTATTAGACATCCAGCTTCTTTCCAGGTGTTTATTTTGCCATTATGTACAGTGGTGTAGAAAACATCCTTGCACGGATTTTCTTACATGTTGACTCTTACTTCTCTAGAATTTTGAAATTTGCTAAAGTGGAGTGCTGGGGAGAGGGGTATGGGCCTTTTAAATTTTGTCACATGTCACAAATTGTATTCTGAAAAAGATTGTAGCGGTCCATGTCCCTTCCAACAGGATGTGCGGGCACTCTTCTCTCCCTGTTTAGTCAGCACAGTACCCTTCGGAGGTAATAGTTCCATCTTCTCTTTTCATATGAATTCCCTATTCGGAGGCTATGCCTTTTGGGTTTTTTTTGCTTTTTTTTTTTTTTATTTTTAGAGAGATTTTTGTTATAGGGCACATGTATTCACTGGAGAGGCAGAGAGAGACAGAGAGACAGAAAGTGAGAAATAACCCCCCAGGGGGAATGTCCACCCTGCAGTCCCTTCTCCTCCATTCTCCTCTCGGGATCTTGGGCACACACGCATGCCCAGCGAGAGTTTTAAGTCTCCAGGTCCGGAACTCGAACTGCAGTTGATACGCAGGAGTCTAGTGATGTAACCATTACGGCATCTGCTGGTCCCAGGCTGTACCTTCTTTAAATAAAGTTGTATTTCTTTTCTAGATATTTTATTAGGACCACTCTATTTATTTGTATGTATGTGTACATTTATTTTCCTTTATTTACACATCTACAAATAGAAATTCTATAAATATCTAGAAAAGACATGCATATATATAAAGACATTTATATTTGTGGGGGTCTTCAAAAAGTTCATAGAAAATGTGTATCATAAAAAATACTAGGGGACCAGCAGTTAGCGTAATGGCTATATCGCTGAACTCCCACGTAGTCGACCGCAGTTTGCGTCCCGGACCCAGTGGTTTAAAACTCACGCCGGAACGTGTGCATGCGTGCCCAAGATCCCGAGAGGAGAATGGAGGAGAAGGGATTGCAGCATGGCCATCCCCCCTGGGGGGTGATTCCTTGCTTTCTGTCTCTCTGGTGAACGCACGCGCCCTATAGCAGAAACCTCTCAAAAAAAAAAAAATACTACATGGATTTATAATTTTTTTGCACCAAATGTAGCTTGTACTTTAATTTCATTTTTCCGTAAACTTTTTAAAGTTAAAATATGCCATTTTCCCTGAAGATCATCTTTGGACTGAATATTACTTTCTTTCATTTACAGTTTTAATGAAATCAGAAATATTACTTTCTTTAAGGCTCCTGGGTTTCCTGTCTTGCTTCACCCCACCCATTATTTTTAAGTCTCCTTCTTTCATGAGTTAGAGGAGGAGAGAGAGAAACAGGCACTGTCAACAGGGTATCACTCAGTGGTCGTTCCCCAGCCTTCCCAGCCAGCCATGACGGTGGCCACGAACAAACACCTGCCGCAGACGACGGGGCAGCCTGGAGCCGAGCCTTGGCCTTCCACACGGCTCTGCCATCGCAGGGCAGCGTGTCACTGCGACCCTCTGCCCACTCTGTATTGACGTGGTGTTTCCTACATTTCCTTCTGGAATTTTTCCAATTATTTACATTTTGGTCTTTAACTATTATGAAATTCATTTTTGTGTAATACAAGTTAGGATTCTGACTTGCAATTGAGTGTCCAATATTAACTATTAATAAGGTCGTCCACGTCTCCTTGAGTTAGACTGCCGCCTTTCCCAAATATCAAATGCTCCTGCATCCTTAGATCTGCTTTTGGACTTGCTCTTCTCTTCTATTGACCTATCTGTTTATTCCTGTGGAGAAAAGCAACAGTTGAGTGTTTTGAATAAATCGTAATATCCGATATGGCAACTCTCCCTTCACTGATTCTTTTTAGAGTATCTTCACTTCTCTTTGATGTGTATTCTTCCATAGGAACTTTAATACCTGGCTACAAAAACAGAAAGAAATAGAAATAGGATTCATTTCCACTTTGGAATTATAAGTGGCATACTTTACATATGAGTTAAGAAAATGTTAAATATTAAGACCTATATAGAGAAATATCTATGTATTTACTCAGATCTCATCTTATGATTTTATAATATTCAGCAATATGGACCTTGTACCTTTCATAATTAAGTTGGTGTTTTGTAGCTTTTATTTCTGTTTTTGAAAGGGTACATGGTTTTACTTTTAGTCAGTTATTGCTACTGCAGAGAAGTTATTGATACTTATACTTAGTTTTACTTTTCTTATCAAACTCTTAGTTTTAATAGACTTTTTAAAATTAGAGTTGCTTTGAGTTTTGATACGTAGCCACAATCTGAAAATATAGGTAATTTGATCTTTGACATTTACACTGATTTCTCTCTCTCTCTCTTTTTTTTTTTTTTTAAGTTTATGCATGATAGTGCATGTGTCCAGGTGGGAGAGAGAAACACCTTCAACAGAGTCTGGCCATGCCATGATCCCCTTCCCTAAGTCCTCTAGTTCATCAGGACCTTGGGCACTCATGCATGTCCTGTGGATTTCAGGTTGACTGGGCTGGAGATCTGAACCTGTGGTTGGCTGCGTGGCTTCCAGCAGTGCAGTTCATAGACTGCCCACTGTGTGTAGAAACTGGGCCTGCACTGACTGTTGTTTCCTTACCTGATTGCATTAGCTAGAGTGAGAAACAACCTGACACCTTCTCTTACCTTTCTGAACTGGAATAATACTATCTAGAAGGAAACTTGAAGGTTTTTACTTTTGTTTTTCCCTTGAGCATAGGATAGCCTAGCATTAAATAATTTCTGAACAGCAAGCTTCCTGCTTTCTTTGGGCCCCATCATCTAATCGTCTAGTTAGGTTGTACCTCCTCCATAGCTTAGAGGACAAAGAGAACATGTGGGGATCCTTCCCACACCTTCCTCCCCACACCCCCTCCAGGACACCCGCTAGGAGCATGTGTTTCGCTAACCAGATGATCTCATCCAGTCAGGGAAATACGAATACATTGACTTGTCCCTTTATGCCCTCTTCCCTCAGTTTTTCTGGTTTTATAATAGGTCCATCTTTTCTCTATTGGTTTCATTGTACACTTGTTACAAGAAGTTTAACCTCAGGGCCAGCATGTGGCATGGTGATTAAGGCATTGGGCTCCCACGTCGCTGACCGTGGTTTGAGTCTCTGACCTGGCACTTGCCTTCTCACTTTCCTGTTATCTCTTTTTCTATCTCTCTCTGGTAAGTCCTTTAGCAAATTAGTAATAAAAATAATAATGATAAATAAAATGAAATGAATAATTCTTAAAAAAAAAAGGTTTAAGCTATTTCTTAGCCTTCTGGTAGATTTTAGAATGATTTTTCTTGAAATTTATAGATCTACACATAAAACTTTTGTAAATAATCTCAATTCTTATCTCTATGAAAATATTTGATTTGATCAGTCACATCAAAATCCTTAATCATCTAAAAATCTGTGATGTATATTTTTTATGACTTACTGAGTGGAAGTTTCACTTTTCAGAAGATTATTATCTTAAAATATAGCATTGAGGGACCAGCAGTTAGCTTAATGGCTATGTCACTGGACTCCCATGTAGTCAATTGTGGTTCGAGTCCCGGACCCGGTGGCTTAAACTCACTCCGGGCACATGTGCATGCGTGCCCAAAATCCCAAGAGGAGAATGGAGGAGAAGGGATTGTGGCATGGCCATCCCCCCAGGGGGTGATTTCTCGCTTTCTGTCTCTCTGTCTGTCTCTGTCTGTCTGTCGAGCACATGTGCCCTATACCAAAAACCTCTCAAAAAAAATATATATATATAACATTAATACATCCTGTTTAAAATTTATTCTATGTAGTATGTTATTTACAAACTTTCCTAAATTTAGATATTTAGTGAATTTTAGCCATAAACTGCAACTTTGTGTTTTAGTAGTAGTATTGTTCCGTGATATTTCTTGGCACTTACTGATACCTGTCAGAGTTAGTCTTTTATTAGTCATTCCTTTCTGTTTGGAAGAACATTTAGTTTTCTTTTTTTTCCTTTCTCTCTCTCTCTTAATTTGCCAAAGGGTACATGTACTTGCTAGAGAGAGGAAGAGAGAGGGAAAGTGAGAAATCACCCCCTGGGTGAGATGGCCAACCTACAGTCCCTTCTCAGTTTGTCTCCAGGACTGTGGATATTCACGTATACATGCCCAGTGCATTTCTCCAGGCAGTGCTTGTCTCAAGCCCCTGGTCTGGGATTTGAACCACACAGTTGGCCACGTAGATTCCAGTCGCCTTAACCACCATGCCATTGGCTGAACCTCATTTACTTTCTCATACTGGCACATGGTGAAAAATGAATATACAGAAAGATGCATTGCATTATTATAAGACTTCAGTGCTTAATGTTTGCTATTCTACATTAGAATGATTCTCTTTAACTTTTTATTTCTTCATTTTGTTGCAAAAAACAATATGCTTTTGAAAGTGTAACAGCAAATTTATTGAGAGGGAAAGTAACAGGAAGTTTGTTTCTTTTTTATGTAGATCCAGAAATGGAAAATGAAGAACAACCATCCTCTGAAAGTGATTCCCAGAATCAGAGTGGGGAGCAAAGTACGTCAGCTTCTCAGGAGTTTGACTTGGTTGATCAAGAGTCTCCTGAGGAAAGTTCTCTAGACTCTCACCCAGAATCATTCTCTCAAGCAGATGCAGACAGTGCTGTAAGCATTTCCCCTGTTGAACAGACTTCACATCCCACAGAAAACCATGAGACTCCAAGTCTTGATGGTGAATGTACAGATTTAGAGAACCAACCTCAAGAACAGTCAGAGACTGAGGAAGATTCTAACCCTAATGTGAGCTGGGGTAAAAAGGTCCAGCCTATAGACTCCATCTTGGCAGACTGGAATGAAGATATAGAAGCATTTGAAATGATGGAGAAAGATGAGCTATGACTCACCAAAGAATCTGGTGGTAGGTATTTAAAAAAAAAAAAAAAAAAAGGTAAACTGTGGTTAGTAGACACCCTAATACTAAGCAGGCCCTCTAATGGGAGGCTGTAAGTATGGCAATGAGCAACCACGTTCTGACTGGGATATCTTAGGAATCTGGAGCATGCTGTGTTAGAATTGACCTTGTTGAAAACTGTCCCAACAAAAATGGAAACTCACAGTTCCCCCCCTCAAATGACGCCTGCAGCAACCTGCTCCACCTGGAGCCAGGAGATGAGGATTGGGCATGTCTGGGATCCAGATTTCTGCAGTCCCTGGATAGACAAACACATTCAGTTCATAGAGGAATGGGGATTAGGAGTTCATATAGCTCTTGAATCGAAGGAAGCTTGGATTTCTTGGATTAGGGTTAGAGGCTCTTTTGGGAAGTGACACATGAGTGTTGTGGCATTCTGGTTATGCTGCCTTCACAAAACCCCAGAGTGGTCTGAGTGGTGATGAAGCAGAAGCGGTCACAGTCAGTGACAGATATTTAAGAGAAGATGACTTGATTTTCCCCTCTATCCCCCTTGACAATGTCTTTTCATTTAAACCAAAGGTGAAACCAGTGTATTTTCTAGTGAGTTTTCTGCATAAAGACTAATCAGTGGGACCAGGTAATAAGGTCATATTGTGGAAATTGGTTACTCAATACTTTTGAAAAATGGAGCAAGGGAGAAACAATAATGTTGCAATATGAACTTCCCATCGGGCCTTCCATAGGGGCAGCTCTGACTACTCTTAAACGGAGCTTAGCGTTATATCCTTGTAGGGTAGGTGATACTCGATTCATTTCTTCAGTGGTGGGTACAGAACTCTAGCAATCAGCCTTACTCCATCCCATGTTTAGGATGCAGTTCGAGCCAGAAGGCCCAAATTGCCAACAGCTGGTTATATTTTGTTCCATTTTTCTCTCTTATGGAGCCATGGTAAAACTGTGGGAGTGATCCGAAATTCCTGGGGTTACTAGTATTTTTTTTTCCTTTGAAAGTTTGGTTTCAAAGTTGAAACCTTAGTTACACCTAAGGGGTCTGTCACATTTTCTATTGAATCATGGTTTTAAGTTTGCTTTTGTATCTTTTTTTTTTTTTTTAACAAATATTCCTTTTGATATGGACTTGAAAATTAAGTCTTTGGTGACCTGTGTAAAAAATGTACACAGTACCAACTACATATGGCCATATAGCATACAGAGAATGCTTTTTTTTCTTTTTTAAAGAGAGATTTTTGCGATAGGGTGCATGTGCTTACCAGAGAGACAGAGACAGCAAGAAATCACCCCCGAGGGGGGATGGCCACGCGGCAATCCCTTCTCCTCCATTCTCCTCTCAGGATTTTGGGCACACACAAACACACGTGTGCCCAGTGTAAGTTTTAAGCTGCCAGGTCCAGGACTCAAACCACAGTCAACTATGTGGGAGTCCAATGACGTAACCATTAGCCATCTGCTGGTCCCAAGAATGCTTTTTGTCCCTCTTTCTTTTTTTTTCCTTTTTAAGGTTTTTTTTTTCTTTATGATGGCTATCTGACACTGGCCACATTTAAGTTTCAAAAATTTTGTTGATAACTGTAGACAGTCCTGTAGTTGAAATCATGGCATTACTCATTTTATTTATTATTTTAAATTTATCAGTTCTGTGATCAGCTGTAGAACTGAATGAATCAGTTCTAAAGGAATATTTGAGAGACTTAATTTCCTTTCTCTTTACCATGACATTACCAAATAACCTTTTTCTAAAACACGGTTTTGAGGTACTGATGAACTTAAACTATATTTGGAGCTGTTAAAGAACAGCAGTGCTGTATTGTAGTTAATGTATATTCATGTATAGTATGTCTTAGATCCCAAGTAAACATGTTCTTTTATAAGGGGATAAATACCTGCTTTTGAAAATTCCAGGTAAATGTAATTGAGTCAGTGAGTAATAAATCTAATAGAGAATTCACTTTGGGGAGGGGGAAAAAAGAGTAGTATACAAGATCTTTATTGGCCCTTAATTAAACCTGACACCAAAATGGATATTTTTAGTCCTCTGCATGTGAAACTTGGTGTGAGAAGATAGAACTATAATCCGTACAGTATGTGGAAGGATAGATGTAGTGCTTTGTTCATCTTAATTGCAAAGCTGCCAAAATAGCTGAAGCTTCATTACTTGACTTGCCTTGATTGATAGCACTGGGGCTTGGAGAAAAGGAGCAGATGTTCCTCTAAGACTTTGATTACAGAAGCCTTATATACTTTGAGTTGATTTCGAATTTTAAGCTCAAAGCCATTGTTGTCTAAATCTAGTTTTTCTAAGTTACTAAAATAATTTTTCCCCAAAATAAAGAGTTGAATGGCATGAAGGATCTTGTGACACACTAGGAAGAGCCAGCTTACTGCCACGCTCCCTTCCTCTGGCCATTAGGGGGAGATGTTGCCTTTCATTGAGGTTTAGAAGCAAACTATTCACTTGTTTAGAAAACAAAATCCTTTAAAAAAAAAAAAAGAAAAAAAAATGCACCCAATTATACTGAATACCCAGAAGGAGCTATACTCAATTTTCCCCTAGTTTAAGAAAAGAGGATATAAGGTTCAGCTTCAAAACCAACATTATAATTGACTTCTACATTCATTTATGTAAGATACTGCCGCAAAGTCGTTTCTTTTAAGTTCATTAAAAAATTCCAACAGCATTAGATTTATTTTTTATGTTTTTTTTAAAAATATATTTTATTTGCTTGCTAAAGATTCAGGGGATTCTGCGAGACCCTGAATTTAGAAACATCTGGTCTACCTCAGTTAAATGTTGACTGCTTAGAAATAGAGCTGAAGTGATCACCACAGCCATAAAATTGTTTGACTCAGAAAGATTTATACAATGTTTACAAACCTGGAATCAAGGATTTTATTAGAAAGTTAAAGGTTAGATATTAGAGCAAGTATTTATTTCAGGTATTTCCAAGTTTTAGACTTGTTTATCTACTAAAAGAAAAATAGGTATAGTTTTTCTGCTTATGAAAGTCTATTAAAATGATATGCCCTAATTTGCAATACTTTTCCCATGAAGTTTTAAGTGCGAAAGAACTGTAAATTACTCGGTATGTTTGGGATGAGATGTTTGGTTGGATAAGTTTTCTTTAACCTATAAGAGACTTCCAAAAAGAATATAATTGTTTTCACAACAAATTTATTATACTTTCCCTTTTTCTTTACAGTATTAGGGAGTAAAATGAAAAATTGTGCACTCTCTGATTTTAACTTCTCTAAGATAATTACTCTTTTGGGGATTAAAAAAATTCAAATGACTGTCACACAACCCTTTCTATAGCAAAGCCAGCATTTGTTCCCTCACCAAACCCCATGCCAAATTCATTGTAAAGAAAGCTCAGCATAAGTAATTCAAATAGTGCTTCTCATTTTTTTCGGTGGGGCGGGGTGGGTAGAATTTAGTGACTATTCCAACTGGTCGTTTTATGCACAAGGCTTCAGTCAGAACATAGAAAAAAACATTCTGTGAATGAAATATTGTATGTTCAGATTTTATAAAAGACATTTTTAAAAGCCCAATTTACAGCCGTATATTTTCTTATGATGTAATTTATGAAAAAGATGTCTGTACTAACAGGTGCTGTAACACTACTGTTGTTGGATTTTACTGTTTGGTGGTAAATGTCTACAATATTTCTAAGGGAAACTATGTACTGTGATGTAAAAGTCTGGGCAAAATGTATATAATCCTTGTATATAATTGTGTATTTGATTATAATTACTGATTGTAAAGATTTAATAAAATATGTAAATATTCTGGTGTTTTGAGTTTTTAGAATCAATGTGCATATTTTTGTACTTTGATATGTTAAAATGTTTTTTTCTTTGTTTTAGTTTTGCCCTATGGTGCATGCACTCACCAGAGAGAGTGAGAAGGAGAGAGAAGGTGAGACATCACCCCCTAGGGGACATGACCATGCCACAGTCCCTTCTCCTCCATACTCCTCTCTGCATCTCGGGCACACATGCTAGAAGCACACAGTGTGTTTTTCAAGCCACCAGGTTCAGAACTTGAACCACACAGTTGGGCCTGTGGAATCCAGCTGCTTTTAACTGCCACGCCACTGGCTGGCATGAGATCTTTAAAATATTTTTTACCACTCTGTTTTTCTTCTTTTTTTATTTTCATTTCACCCTATAGGAGTGAGTTTGGGGAACTTCTTAGAAACCTACGTGTGCGTGGGAACCAGCAGTTAGCGTAATGGCTATGTCGCTGGACTCCCACGTAGTCGACCGCGGTTCGTGTCCCGGACCCGGTGGCTTAAAACTCACGCCGGGCGCGTGTGCGTGCGTGCCCAAGATCCCAAGAGGAGAATGGAGGAGAAGGGATTGCGGC
>NW_006159576.1:1271693-1297134 GCF_000334495.1 Tupaia belangeri chinensis
TAAATTAATAAAAAAAAAAAAAAAAAAGAAACCTACGTGTGCGATGTACTGTTCTAAGGCTCTTCAGAGTAGTGTTAGAGAAATACTAATAATTCACAGTGTCACTGTTAGTAACATCATTATGTTCTGTTTGCTTACATTTCGTGAGCTCACTTGTCTTTTCAATATTGTCATCTGAAGTGAACGTGCTGGACACTGCTGCGTAGCTGTTTGAGGACACATGGGAGGCTGGGGCTCAATTTCTGACTCATCCTAAACCGCCCTGCCCTGTGGTGATAACTTGTGGTCTCAGTGACTCAGGAGACTGAGGCAGGAGGCTTGCAACACTGAGACCCTGTCTAAACAAGAAAGCAGTGACAGCATACCAAAAGTAAATAAATAATATACCCAAAGCTGCCAAAATAGCTGAAGCTTCATTACTTGACTTGCCTTGATTGATAGCACTGGGGCTTGGAGAAAAGGAGCAGATGTTCCTCTAAGACTTTGATTACAGAAGCCTTATATACTTTGAGTTGATTTCGAATTTTAAGCTCAAAGCCATTGTTGTCTAAATCTAGTTTTTCTAAGTTACTAAAATAATTTTTCCCCAAAATAAAGAGTTGAATGGCATGAAGGATCTTGTGACACACTAGGAAGAGCCAGCTTACTGCCACGCTCCCTTCCTCTGGCCATTAGGGGGAGATGTTGCCTTTCATTGAGGTTTAGAAGCAAACTATTCACTTGTTTAGAAAACAAAATCCTTTAAAAAAAAAAAAAGAAAAAAAAATGCACCCAATTATACTGAATACCCAGAAGGAGCTATACTCAATTTTCCCCTAGTTTAAGAAAAGAGGATATAAGGTTCAGCTTCAAAACCAACATTATAATTGACTTCTACATTCATTTATGTAAGATACTGCCGCAAAGTCGTTTCTTTTAAGTTCATTAAAAAATTCCAACAGCATTAGATTTATTTTTTATGTTTTTTTTAAAAATATATTTTATTTGCTTGCTAAAGATTCAGGGGATTCTGCGAGACCCTGAATTTAGAAACATCTGGTCTACCTCAGTTAAATGTTGACTGCTTAGAAATAGAGCTGAAGTGATCACCACAGCCATAAAATTGTTTGACTCAGAAAGATTTATACAATGTTTACAAACCTGGAATCAAGGATTTTATTAGAAAGTTAAAGGTTAGATATTAGAGCAAGTATTTATTTCAGGTATTTCCAAGTTTTAGACTTGTTTATCTACTAAAAGAAAAATAGGTATAGTTTTTCTGCTTATGAAAGTCTATTAAAATGATATGCCCTAATTTGCAATACTTTTCCCATGAAGTTTTAAGTGCGAAAGAACTGTAAATTACTCGGTATGTTTGGGATGAGATGTTTGGTTGGATAAGTTTTCTTTAACCTATAAGAGACTTCCAAAAAGAATATAATTGTTTTCACAACAAATTTATTATACTTTCCCTTTTTCTTTACAGTATTAGGGAGTAAAATGAAAAATTGTGCACTCTCTGATTTTAACTTCTCTAAGATAATTACTCTTTTGGGGATTAAAAAAATTCAAATGACTGTCACACAACCCTTTCTATAGCAAAGCCAGCATTTGTTCCCTCACCAAACCCCATGCCAAATTCATTGTAAAGAAAGCTCAGCATAAGTAATTCAAATAGTGCTTCTCATTTTTTTCGGTGGGGCGGGGTGGGTAGAATTTAGTGACTATTCCAACTGGTCGTTTTATGCACAAGGCTTCAGTCAGAACATAGAAAAAAACATTCTGTGAATGAAATATTGTATGTTCAGATTTTATAAAAGACATTTTTAAAAGCCCAATTTACAGCCGTATATTTTCTTATGATGTAATTTATGAAAAAGATGTCTGTACTAACAGGTGCTGTAACACTACTGTTGTTGGATTTTACTGTTTGGTGGTAAATGTCTACAATATTTCTAAGGGAAACTATGTACTGTGATGTAAAAGTCTGGGCAAAATGTATATAATCCTTGTATATAATTGTGTATTTGATTATAATTACTGATTGTAAAGATTTAATAAAATATGTAAATATTCTGGTGTTTTGAGTTTTTAGAATCAATGTGCATATTTTTGTACTTTGATATGTTAAAATGTTTTTTTCTTTGTTTTAGTTTTGCCCTATGGTGCATGCACTCACCAGAGAGAGTGAGAAGGAGAGAGAAGGTGAGACATCACCCCCTAGGGGACATGACCATGCCACAGTCCCTTCTCCTCCATACTCCTCTCTGCATCTCGGGCACACATGCTAGAAGCACACAGTGTGTTTTTCAAGCCACCAGGTTCAGAACTTGAACCACACAGTTGGGCCTGTGGAATCCAGCTGCTTTTAACTGCCACGCCACTGGCTGGCATGAGATCTTTAAAATATTTTTTACCACTCTGTTTTTCTTCTTTTTTTATTTTCATTTCACCCTATAGGAGTGAGTTTGGGGAACTTCTTAGAAACCTACGTGTGCGTGGGAACCAGCAGTTAGCGTAATGGCTATGTCGCTGGACTCCCACGTAGTCGACCGCGGTTCGTGTCCCGGACCCGGTGGCTTAAAACTCACGCCGGGCGCGTGTGCGTGCGTGCCCAAGATCCCAAGAGGAGAATGGAGGAGAAGGGATTGCGGCGTGACCATCCCTCCCCCCGGGGGGTGATTTCTCGCTTTCTGTCTCTATGTCTCTCTCTGTCTGTCTGGCGAGCGCACGCGCACTACAGTGAAAATCTCTCAAAAAAAAAAAAAAAAAAAAGAAACCTACGTGTGCGATGTACTGTTCTAAGGCTCTTCAGAGTAGTGTTAGAGAAATACTAATAATTCACAGTGTCACTGTTAGTAACATCATTATGTTCTGTTTGCTTACATTTCGTGAGCTCACTTGTCTTTTCAATATTGTCATCTGAAGTGAACGTGCTGGACACTGCTGCGTAGCTGTTTGAGGACACATGGGAGGCTGGGGCTCAATTTCTGACTCATCCTAAACCGCCCTGCCCTGTGGTGATAACTTGTGGTCTCAGTGACTCAGGAGACTGAGGCAGGAGGCTTGCAACACTGAGACCCTGTCTAAACAAGAAAGCAGTGACAGCATACCAAAAGTAAATAAATAATATACCACTAACTTTTTAATTCCAGCAAAGCCGGTTGCTTTCAGTAGCCACTTTCGGATACTGTAGCTCTGATTTTTCATCTGTAGTGTTCCAGGGCTTCTGAGCACATATACTGAAAGGCCTCGTAGTATTCACATGATAATTGCTGTCTTTAAAGAAGGGTATACTGGGACCAGCAGTTGGCGTAATGGCTATGTCACTAGACTTCCATGTAGTTGACTGCGGTTCGAGTACCGGACCCAGTAGCTTAGACTCACGCCAGGCACATGTGCGTGCGTGCCCAAGGTCCCGAGAGGAGAATGGAGGAGAAGGGATTGCGGCGTGGCCATCCCCCCTGGTGGCTGATTTCTTGCTTTCTGTCTCTCTGTCTCCCTTTCTGGTGAGCACATGTGCCCCGCCCGCCCCCCCCCCAAAAAAAAAATGAGGTTATGCTGAGACTTGACCAAGTTCTAAGCAAACAAGTTCAGGGTCCCAGTTTGAGTGAGTGGGCAGGGGGCCAGAGCTGGTCCAACTCCAGAGCTGATGCTTCTTCCAGGGCACCACCCTCTCCCTTTTTTAGCCCTCCCTCCTCCATTTCAGCTTCTACTTACTTTTTGCTCAGCCACTCCCTGCCTGCCTGCTCTGTTCCCCATCTGGGATTAAGGTCAGGAATGACAGCACCCGTTCTCAGGTGCCTGGGCAGTGATCTTGGTCGCAGCTTGCCTGTTTCTCCAGGACAGCACACCGCGGCTTCAGGAAGTTGAGCCTATAGCATCTCTTGGAAGATGTCAAAGAGGAGGTTGCTTTTCTTTGGGTGAAGTGAACTTCAGAAGTCTAACTACTAAGAGGCCACGCAATTTATAAGGGTCGATTGGGAATAGTAAGTCCCGGCTTCTACCGGCTGGCCAGAAGCCGAGCCCTCTGAGACCTACAGCTGGCCTGCTCTTGGTTTATGCCACCTGGCCTGGAGCTCGTCCTGGAGCTGAAGGGCCGCTCGCACACCCCAGGGGGAGTCTCTTAGTTCATGGAGAATGCCCTTACTTGCCCAGACGGCAGTGGGAGAGTTGGTTATGTGAGGTCCTGGGGTTCACGTTATGGCAGTTTCTACCTCAGTTCAGTGGTACTAAGTAATACTACCGAGCGTCCGCACTCTGACTGAAACTGATTGACTGAAGGGTATAGAAACAGTATACAGATGTAATACCAGATGCAGTGTGTGTGAAAGAGGAGGGTCTGAGGAAGGGCATTTAGAAGAAAAATAGGCAAAGCGTTAATGGCACAAAGAAATTATTATCTGTTGGAGATATTTTGGAGTTTTATCAACTGTACTAGAGAGAAATGTTCACCTGTTGAAATATCCATTTTGTAAGCCAAATAATAATGTGATTGAATATATAGATGAAAATGAAATTAAAAATAGCAGCAATGGATCATATTGAGAAAATACGCTGGGCGGGAACCAGCAGTTAGTGTAATGGCTATGTCGCTGGACTCCCATGTAGTCGACTGCGGTTCGCATCCTGGACCCGGTGGCTTAAAACTCAGCCGGGCGCGTGTGCGTGCCCAAGGTCCCGAGAGGAGAATGGAGGAGAAGGGATTGCAGCATGACCATCCCCCCTGGGGGGTGATTTCTCGCTTTCTGTCCCTATGTCTCTCTGTCTGTCTGGCGAGCGCACGCGCCCTATGGCGAAAAAAAAACTCTCCAAAAAAAAAAGAAAAAAGAAAAAGAAAATACGGTGGGTGTAATAGGTTGTGATTTCTTAAACAAACAAACAAACAAACACACTTCTTCCGTGAATGGTTGAGGAGAGAACGAGGAGAGAACGGAAGTCCCTAAAAAGACTTAGTGAAAGTTAAAGAAACACCCAAGGACTGACTCGGCAGCTCCTCCACAGCTCTGGCACTGACTTTTCTTTTCTTCCTTTTTTCTTGGAGAGGTTTTATTGTTATAGGGCACGTGCTCACCAGAAAGACAGAGATGGAGAGACAGAAAGTGGGAAATCACCCTCCAGGGTGATGGCCACACCGCAGTCCCTTCTCCTCCATTCTCCTCTCAGGATCTTCGGCACGCATGCACACGCACCTGGTGTGAGTTTAAGCCACCGGGTCTGGGACTCGAACTGCGGTTGACTACATGGGAGTTCAGTGACATAGCCATTACGCCAACTGCTGGTCCTTCTGAAACTGACTTTTACAGCAACATGAGGCAGCTCTGACACAGGAACTACCACGGTCATCTTTTCTTAAAGCCATCGGCCCCAGCGTCCGAGAGACCATCAAACCCTGCAAGCCCGCTGGCCTCAGAGTCCTTTCTCTGCTCTCCCACCGTCCTCCCTTTGTAGTGGATGAAGCTCTCCAGCGAGCGCTCCACCGCCGCCCCTCTTCATCCACTCTCCTGCCCCATCTGCAAGTGACCCCAGCCCCAGTTGTCCCGTTACAGACTACAAGGTCCTGTGCAGCCTGCCTGTAATCATGATCTGGACTTCCAGTCCGACCTGTCCGCTACGTTAGGACCCCCAATCCACTGGGACCCTTCGCGCCTCACGGCCTTGTTTCCCACCTGCCCCTAACCTTTTCCTTTGGTGAACTAAACTGGTAAAAGCTTAATATTAAACCCAACCGCCCCCTGATTCTGCACCTAAACTGACGGGTTGTTGGAACTGGATGAAATCTCCACCCCCACTGATGGGCCTCACTTTCAGTCATGACAGAAAATCTCAAAGGACGTTCAGTACTTTCCGAAATTCCAAGCTGATGCCCCTAGCTGATTGACTTTCCTACTCTGAAATGATAGTTTCACCCCACCCTCGTTTTTAAATCTCCCGTACTCCTCCCCTGGTACTCACCAGAAAATAGATGCAACACCCACCAACCTCTCTGCCTGCTGAATCCACATTACCCATGTTTGCATGCGATAAAAATTTCCCTGCATGGGGGTCAGCAGGTGGCATGCTGGTTGGGGGTCTGGACTCCCACTTGGCCGAATATGGTTCAAGTCCCAGACCTGGTGGCTTGCTTTCTCATTTTCCCTCTCTCTATCTCTGGTGAGCACACATGCCCTATAGCAAGTTTAAAAAGAATAAAGAATTCTAGATTTAAAAAGAAAAAATTTCCCTGCACGAATCCTAGGGCAATCCTCCACTTTTTCTACCTTGATAATGGAGAACTGGAACTACGCAGTCAAACAGAAAAATGGAATAACCAGGCTGCTGGACTTCGTCTGACCCTTCTCCATGTGCGCTGTCTAACCCTGGAGGGGGCATCGAATCGCCTCCGTCAGGGAATGGGCTCTGGAACTCGCACAGGTGCGTGCTCCACCCTTGGTGGCACACACAGGCCAGCGACAGGCCAGCAGAGGACTTGGCGTCTTTCCCACCTAACGAGGATGTCTCCCCACGGTCTGGTCATTTCCATCTTCCAAAACCTAGAAGACATTCCTTTCCTTTCAGAAAAATCAGGCAATGGAATATTCAGCAACGTTTGTGTAAAACACCCTTTTCCTTTTTTTTCTGCTGCTAGTAGCGTAAGTTGGTGCAGTGTTTCCAGAAATCACTTCAACCGTACACAGAGCCTTGTCACCTTTTAACTCAGCCATCTCCTAGGGATCTAAGGACGTAATCAGAGGTACATGCGGATTTCCACCCTAAAGGAGTAACACTTTGGATGCATTTAAATGTCTATAAGATAATGTGTAAGAAAATTATAGCACATCAAAAAGATGTACATTTGGGGGACCGGCAGATAGTGTAGCAGTTATGTCACCGGACTCCCACATGGCTAACAGTGGTTCAAATCCTGAAGCCGGGGGCTTGAAAATCTTACTGGGTACATGTGCACGCTTGCCCAAAACCCCAAGAGGAAAATGAAGGAAAAGAGATGACGGCATAGCCACCCCCCTGGAGGTTGGGGTGTGATTTTTCACTTTCCCTCTCACCGTGTCTGTCTCTGTCTCCTGAGAGCACATGCACCCTAAGGCAAAAACATGTAAATAAAAAAAAATTTGCATTTTTAAAGATGATGTTTATAAAGAGTGTTTAATATCTAAGAGCATGTTCTTTATTCTTTTTTTCTTTTCTTTTTCTTTTTTTAGAGGTTTTTGCCTTAGGATGCATGTGCCCCTGCCGTCCCTCTCACCGTGTCTGTCTCTGTCTCCTGAGAGCACATGCACCCTAAGGCAAAAACATGTAAATAAAAAAAAATTTGCATTTTTAAAGATGATGTTTATAAAGAGTGTTTAATATCTAAGAGCATGTTCTTTATTCTTTTTTTCTTTTCTTTTTCTTTTTTTAGAGGTTTTTGCCTTAGGATGCATGTGCCCATGCCGGAGAGAAAGAGAGACAAAGACAGTGAGAGGGAAAGTGAGAAATCACCCCCTGGGGCACAGTCCCTTCTTCTCCATTCTCCTCGCAGGGTGTTGGGCATGCACTCACTGGCCCAGTGTGTTTCAAACCACTAGGTCTGGGACTCGAACTGTGGACGGCCACGTGGGGGTCCAGTGATGCAACCGCTACACCATCTGCTGGCTCCTAAGAGCATGATCTTTAATGCTGATTAATTCAGCAAGATTTTTGCCCTTCCTGGCCTCCAGGCACTGAACCAGGCAGGCTGTGGGAATGCTAGAGTGATGCGCAAGACAGTTCCAGATCTTGTTCTTGTGGACTCAGAAGTCAAATCTGGGAGGCAGACACTGGATGAACATTAAAATGTGATGAGCGTCTCAAAAGGGGACAGTATGGATGCGAGGAGAGCCTGTCACGTGGCCACCTAGCCTGGTGGGGAGAGATGGGCGGGGCTGGAGCTAAGGTTTGGGGATGCTTTGGTGCCAACAGCGAGAACTTTACATCTTTCCAAAGACTTACTGGCTTGTGGGCTACTGGAAAGACTTTGGACTTGATCCCTGAGTAATGAGAAATCACTGAAAGGTTTTTAACGAGTCTGCAGCGTGCTGCAATTTAAGGTTAAATGGAGAAAAATTTGGAATCACGTATAAAGGATGAACTTGGGCCCGACGGCAGTGATAAAACACGATGCTCTGCGAGGCTGACGCACACGGGCAGGTCTTGGGTTTGCATGCAGAGACCTCTCTGTGTGTTCTGGGCATAAGTGTGCCCACGATCTGGGGCTGCTGAGGCTGAGGGTGGACTGCGGTGTCAAGACCCTGCTGGGGATACTGATTCTCTCTCTCTCATGGAAAACTGAAAAAATGTATGTTCTCAGCTCTATGACTAATTTATGTATATAAGAGGTCTTCAAAAAGTTAATGGTGGGACCAGTAGATGGCATAATAGTTACGTCACTGAACTCCCATGCAGTTGACTGTGGTTCAAGTCCTAGACCTGGCAGCTTAAAACTCACACTGGGCACATGTGTGTGCATGCCCAAAATCCCAAGAGGAGAATGGAAGAGAAGGGACTGCGGCATGGCCATCCCCCCAGGGGGTGATTTTTCACTTTCTGTCTCTTTGTCTCTCTGAGGAGAATTGTGCCCAATAGCAAAAATCTCAAAAAAAAAAAAAAAAAAAAAAAATGAGTTAATGGAAATGTGTATTGTGAAAAAAGCATGTATGTATTTCAAAAGTTTTTCTACCAACAAAGACAAACTTTAATTCCATTTTCCCAGGACCGTTTTGAAGCCCCCTTGTACCTGTGACATTGAACATTCATTCAATAATGATGAACACAATTGGGGGACTTGTGGGGTTAACAGAGTAAAGAAGATAGAAAAATAAAGTAGTAAATAAATAGGGCAATGAGTTTATGAAGAAAAAGAAATTATAGCAAGGTGACAGACTGATAGGTGTCAGCATGGAGTGGGAGTCTACTTCAAATAACCAAAATATTAACAGTGGTTATCTCTGGGTTCTAGGCAATTGTTATTCCCTTATTTATATATGTCTGTATTTTAATACGTTTTCAAACTAAGCACTGTGATTTCTAAAACTAAGAACAGTCTAGACGAGTTAAAGAATGAAAAGGAAGGGCCGGCAGGTGGTGTGGAGGTTATTACGCTGGATCCCACATGGCCCACTGCGGTTTGAGTACCAGACCCGGTGGCTTGAAAATCACACCAGATGCGTGTGCGTGCGTACTCAAACTCTCTTTTTTGTTGTTGTTGGAGAGGTTTTTCACTATAGGGCACGGGCGCTTGCCAGACAGACAGAGACATAGAGATAGAAAGCGAGAAATCACCCCCCAGGGGGATTGGTCACGCCGCAATCCATTCTCCTCTCGGGATCTAGGGCATGCATGCACACGCGCCCAGCGTGAGTTTTAAGCCACTGGATCCAGGACGCGAACCGCGGTCGACTACGTGGGAGTCCAGCGACATAGCCATTACACTAACTGCTGGTTCTGTACTCAAATTCTCTTGAGGAGACTGAAAGAGAAGGGATTACGGTGCAGCTGTTCTCTCCTCCCCCATCTGGGAAGTGATTTCTCACTTTCCAGTTTTCTCTCTTTCTCTCTGTCTCTGGGGAACACATGTGCCCTATGGCAAAACCTTTATAAAAAAAAAAACAAAAACAGAATGAAAGGGCAATTGGTTCTTGGCTTTTGAGCTAAGATCAGGTGGAGAATGAAAGTGAAAAGGAACCTTTCCCCCCAGAGCCCCTTCATCAGGCCCACGTGTGTATACTCCAAGCATGGGCATAGCTGGGGTTGAGAACTTGAGCAGATGAGGTTCACCAGGAAAAGCGTGTGGATTCAGGAGAGGAGAGAAAGATCTGAATCTGAACCATGGGATTCCTGGCAGCTAAGGACAGACAGAGGCGGAGGAGGAAGGTTTTGTGTAAAAGGGAATGAAAAGGAACAGTCGGAAGGGCAGGAGGAAAGCGAGGAGCGTTATAAAAACTGGAAGGAAAGAATTTTAAGGAGGAAATTCTTCATGAGGTTCTTTATCTACCTCCACCCCCCACCAGGACACAGTGGGGACTTGGTACCACCAAAGAAACATACTGTTGCCCTACAAGAAACATACTCCAATTATTATGAAAAGGCTTCAAAAAGTTCATGGAGAGGGACCTACAGATGGTGTAATGGTTATGCCACTGGACTCCCACATAGTTGACCGCAGTTCGAGTCCCGGACCCAGCAGCTTAAAACTCATATTAAGCAAGTGTGTGTGTATGCCTAGGGATTGCGGCGTGGTCATCCTCACTGGGGAGGGGGGTGATTTCTTGCTTTCTGTCTGTCTCTCTGGTGAGCGTATGTGCCCTATAGCCAAAGAAATTTCTCTTTAAAAAACTGTTCATGGAAAATGTGTAGTGTAAGAAAATTATCCATGGATATCAACATTTTTTTGCAATAAAATAAACTCAGACTTTAATTCCATTTTTCTACAAACTTCTCTTGTATTTGAGAAAAAGCCAGAAATCCAGGTGCAATCTCGTTTTAAAACACCGTTTGGATCAGCCAGTAGTGTGGAGGTTAAGGTGACTGGATCCAGATGGCCAGCAGCGCAGTTTGAGTCCTCGACCTGGTGGCTTGAAAAGCAGGTTGGGCCGTGTGTGCAGGAGAGCCCAAAATCCCGAAAGAAGAAATGGAGGAGAAGGGATAGCAGCATGACCATTCCCTATTTGGGGGTGGGGGGAGGTGCTTTCTCACTTTCCTTCTCTCTTTCTCTCCTTCTCTCTCCAGCAAGTACATGCACCTTCTAGCAAATTAAAACAAACAGGGGCCAGGAGGTTGCGTAGTGGCTAAGGTGCTGGACTCCCACATGGTCAACCACGGATAGAGCTCTGGACCCAGATCTTGAAAATTGTACCAAGCACATGTGTGTGTGTGTGTGTGTGTGTGTGTGTGTGTGTGTGTCCAAAATCCCTAGAGAAGAATAGACGTGAAGGGATTATGGCATGGCCATCCTCCCTGGGGGATGATTTCTCACTTTCCTTCTCTCTGTCTCTGTCTCTCTCCAGGGAGCACAGGCACCCTATGGCAAAACCCTAAACAAACAAAAAGTCAAACGAAATATGTGTGATTTTAAAGGCCTCCACTTTGTAATTTCTGAGCTGTCAGATTCTTCCCTCCACGTGTCTATGTGGAGAGAAGACCTTCTTGATTTTTAGGGGACCATTCGCCAATCTCTAGTCCTAGGTTTTTATTTATTTATTGTTTTTCAATGACCAGAGAGTGCATACATTTGCTGGAGAGAGACAAAAGAACCCCCCAAAACTGCAGTGTGGCCACACCATAATCCCTTCTCATCCAGTTCCCCATCTTGTCACGACTTTGGGCATATACACACATGTACCTAAAGTGTTTTTCAAGCCACCTGGGCTGGGATTCCTACTGCAGTTGGCCATGGAGGATCCAGCTCCCTAACCACTAGGCTTCCAGGCATGCCCAAGTTCCAGCTTAATGATATGGCCTCTTCTGAGTGCAGAGATTCTCTTACAGCTTAACACCCCCAGTGTGATCATGTGGCTTTCCAAACACAGATGGTTAGTTTAATCATGTGGGTCAAAGGAAAACCATTCCTCATTCATTCACCTTCCTACAAATTTCTAATGTCAGCCACTGAGGCTCTCTACCCTGAGGCGATGAAAATCTCCTTTCTGAACTAACTCAGATCTTGCTCCATCAGTGGATCTGGCCAGACTTCTTTCCAGCTTTTTCCTCCTGTGGTTCTAGGGGTTCACCGTCTGCAGGAGCCCCTAGAGCCGCTTACCCACCTAGGACATTTATAAGCCTCCATTCAGGTTTTAGTAGTGCCTTCAAGTTCCAGCAATGCCTCAGAAGCTGGTCCAGGGAACCAGCAGTTAGCGTAATGGCTATGTCGCTGGACGCCCACGTAGTCGACCGCGGTTCGTGTCCCGGACCCGGTGGCTTAAAACTCACGCCGGGCGCGTGTGCGTGCGTGCCCAAGATCCCGAGAGGAGAATGGAGGAGAAGGGATTGCGGCGTGACCATCCCCCCTGGGGGGTGATTTCTCGCTTTCTGTCTCTATGTCTCTCTCTGTCTGTCTGGCGAGTGCACGCGCCCTACAGTGAAAATCTCTCAAAAAAAAAAAAAAAGAAGCTGGTCCACATCAGCTCTCTAATAGGTTACACGATGAATAATGTCCTCCTTGCAGGCCCAGAAGACAAAGAACTTCCACTTACTGAGCCCTCACTGGGCTTTAACATGGACTGGGCACTCTATGTAGGTGAGTCCCTATCCATATGGTAATCATTTTTTTTTAGTAATTATTTATTTAATTTTATTGATTGATTCATCCATTTTAATTTGACCAGAGAGAGATACATACAGAGAGAGAGAGAGAGAGTGGGAAAGCGAGAAAGCAAGCCACCAGGTCCGGGACTTGAACCGCGGTCAGCCAGGTGGGAGTGTCCAGCACCCTAGCCACCACGCCACCTGCTGGTCCCCTCCATATGGTAATCTTGCAAGAATTATTTATTTATTTAATTCCCATTTGTTATTATTATTTTTTCATTTGACCAGAGAAAGATAGAGAGAGAAAGGGAAAGGGAAAAAGCTTAGAAAGTCTGGGACTTGAAGTACGGGCAGCCATGTGGGAATCCACCTTTAACCACATGCCACTTGCTGGCCATTTAAATTTAATTTATGGGTGAGGACAAGTAAAATCCAGCAAAGTTAAGTGTCTTATCCAAAATTTTGGTCAGTAGATGGGCCTAAGGTTTGGGTCTAGACTAGTTTCTACTACATGGGCCATCTCTCCTATCTACGCCCGGTAATCCGCCTGAACCAAATGTCGTAGGGCTGATTTCTGAATCATCCTCACCAGTAACACTGTACTGCAGCCCAGTCAGCTCCCAAGGGGACCTGGGGATTAGAGGTACTTAGCGCTTCCAAAGGGATGGGAATAGGACAAGGGACTGCCTTACAGATTCAGGGCTGTGATGTTGGTCTCTGGGTTAGAAGATGTTTACCAGAAAGTCTTCAAATTAGTAGGAGAGATAGGCTGCCTTGTTTCCAAGGCAACTACTGATTTCTCTGATCTCTGGCTCAAACATTTCTTTACTTTGTTCAAAATAGCCAGACTGGGCCAGCCAATGGCGTGGTGGTGAAGGTGCCTGATTTCCACATGGCCAATGGCACAGTTTGAGTCTTGTGTGTGCATGGATACCCCAGATCCTGAAAGGACAGAGAAGTGAGGAGAAGGGATTACGGCATGATGGTGCCCCATGGGGGTGCTTTCTCTGTCTCTCCCTCTCTCTCCTTCTCTCTGGCAAGCATATGCACCCACTGGCAAACTCGAAAAACAAAAAGAATAGCCAGACCTAGTAGACATTTATAATTGCACAGGAAACCTACTCAGTACTTTCATAAGCTCATCGCTGGACTGGGAGCCCTTTGAAAAATAGGAAAAGTTTGGCCTTGGATTTTTTTTTTTTTGAGTTTCTTTCTTTCTTTCATAAAAGGAAGAGGGAAGAGGGAAGAGGGAAAGACAAGCACCCCTAACAGTGTTTCACACCAGAGTTCCCCGCCACCTTGCCTCCCCACCCCCAGCTCTCCCAGCCAGCACGACAGGCATGCATGCCTGGTCCATCAGGCTGGCCAGGGAACTGAACCGCCATCTTCCCTATGGATCAACAGGGCTCTAGCGGTGTTACCCCTATGCCACAAGCCAGCCCTCAGCCTTTTCACTTCTGTCTCACCTCAGCCTTGGCGGGGGTAAATTTAGTGAAACACCTGGATTGGAATGAATTTTTTTTTTTTTTTTTCAGTTCTCAAACTAGCATTTATCTTGAAAGAGCTAGGATTTGCAGTTATGGAGAAATGTCAAGGAAATGATGATCAGGTTGAGTGTCTTTTTAAAGTAATTAATTAATTAATTAATCAATTTTAATTTGACTGGAGACAGGCAGAGTGAGAGAGAGACAGTAAGAGAGGGAAATGCCAATTGAGTATATTTTATTCAAAATGCTTGGGACTAGAAGTATTTTGGATTTAAGAATGTTTTTAAATTTTGGAATATTTGTGTGTGTCTGTAGGTGTGTGTGTGTGTGTGTATATATATATATATATAAAATGAGCTATCTCAGGGATGAGACCCAAGTCTAACTATAAAAGTCATGTATGTTTTATATATACTTCCACAGAGCCTGAAGGGAATTTTATACAAATGTTTGTGTCAAAGTATCTGGATGGTGTGTGGCCCATCGCATGAGGTCAAGTGTGGAATTTTCCACTTATGGCATTATGTCGGTGCTCAGGAAGTTTCAGATTTCAGAGCATTTCTGATTTTAGATTTTCTGATTAGGAATACTTAAGCTATACCAGCTTTGAAGATAATTGTACAAAGATAACCAATTATTTAAATATTTTAAAATACTTTTCATGGAAGGTAGACATTGGCGAGAACATGATTCATGTAAAGGTCTAAGAAACTTGACTGAGCCAATATCCAGTGTATTCTGGGTGGAAAATCTCATTTTGTATGTTGTAATGATGTAGAGTGAATGAATGTAAATAAATACATTTAAATTTAAAAAAAAAAAAAGAAAGAAAATGAGAGTCAAAAGATTTTTATAACCATGTCATCGATTCTACCCGCTGAACGGCAGCTAGAAGCCAGAGGTGGGCCGTGACTGAACCACGTGCCACACATCCGGGCCTGATCGTGCCTTTAAGAAGCGGGAAGGTGCTGCTGCATCTGCTTCCGAGGCGTCCCCACGCTTTGCAGCTCAGTTCAGCCTTTCTTCGCAGGTTAACGCCAGCCAGGAAAGCCACCCCTCACTTCTGAGCTGCCTCGAGACGTCTTTGCAAAGCTCCAGGGCTTCCCTGGACATTGCTTAAAAACTACTGACTTAGATCATTTATTGTTCATTCTTTAGACTTTCAGCGCACTTAAGCAAAAATGCTTTTTAAGTCTCTGAAAACTGGCTATCTCAATGACAGTCTTTATTCTCTTCCTTCCCCGATGAATAAACCCATTAATGAGGGGGTCCATTCTGAGCTTCCTTCTGTGCTGTCACTCATCTGAATTAACGTGGGTGGGCAGAGCGCAACGCGGTGAGACCAACACACAGGCCCTTTGCTGGGGGAGCCCTCCTGTGGGTCTCAAAGCCGATTCCCGAGCTCTGTGGGGATGGCAGAAATGGTTCTCCTTAGGTCTAAATCACCAAATCTGACATTTCTAAATTTAAAATTCAGAGTAAGATTGAGAGCTGCAGGAAAGAGCGACGACAACCTCTGTGTCTGCGTTGGTAAAGCAATGGTGGGAAATTCTAGATTAAGAAAGTCAGGGAGGGGCCAGCAGTTAGCGTAATGGCTATGTCACTGGACTCCCACGTAGTCGACTACAGTTCGAGTCCCAAACCCGGTGGCTTAAACTCACACCGGGCGCGTGTGCGTGCATGCCCAAGATCCCCAGAGGAGAATGGAGGAGAAGGGATTGCGGTGTGGCCATCCCCTCTGGAGGGTGATTTCTCACTTTCTATCTCTTTGTCTCTCTCTGTCTGTCTGGCGAGTGCACGCGCCCTATATCAAAAAAAAATCTCTCTCAAAAAAAAAAAAGAAAGTCAGGGACAGGGGGTGGTATGGTGGTTAAGACACTCCCACGTGGCTGACCATGGTTCGAGTCCCGGACCTGGTAGCTTGCTTTCTCACTTTCCCTTTCTCTTTCTCTCTCTCTGGTCAAATTACAATAAATGAATGAATAAATAAAAAATTAAGTAAAAGAATTCTTTAACAATAACAAAAAAAGAAAGCCAGGGACATCTCGTTTTAAGCCAATATTTTCTAAACTTCTATGAAACTGTCCAATACTGTGTAGTCATAATGCTAATTCTTGAGTGTTTACACTGATCTGGTGTTTCAGCTTACAAAACGATACCCAGTGGGCACCGTTGCACCTCCCATTTTGCCAGTGAGAACACTGAGCCTTAGTGGTGGGAGGGTGTTTTGTTTACAGGCACTCCTCGCTTCACTGAGTTCCATTCCTACCACGAGGTCGTTGAAGGAACTGGTCAACAAGCAAGGAGCTCGAAGGCGGATGTCTTGTGTGTGGTGACTCCTTAAGGATACTATTCAGCAGAGTATCGTGCGACACTGCACTAGAATAATATAATTCTATCCATACAAAAAGCATACACTAGATAAGTGCCAAAAAGCAATAAGATACCACAACACGGTAATGTCAAGTCAGCATAATTATTTATTCCCAATACCACTGTGGGTACACAACGAAGACAAATGTATAAGCGGACATGTAGTCTTGCAAACCTTTGTGTCAAGGCCCTCTGGGCTAGACGAGCACCTGACGGGAGCGGCGGCGGATTTAGAAATAAGACCCACGAGCACACAAGTGGAGAAAAGCGAAGATTGGGGGTCTGGACGTCTGTGATGGGGATAGCCTGGCCCTGAGCCGTTCCCAGGTTTCTTCTTCTATAGGACAAAAGGGGGTGGATACAGGATGGAAGGCGGATGCCTTATCACACTAAGCCGGCCTGTGGAAAACCCTGCGTCTTGCAGTTCTAGCCTCTTCACGTCTCCCCCTTTTAGCCTCTCCACGTCTCCCCCGGCCCAGTGTGGCTGAGACAGTTTCTCGCCACCTCCGCTGGCCTTGCAGCCCCGGCCCAACTCGTGGGAAACTGTGCCTTGACTCATTTCTAAAGACTGCCATTGTTCTACCCAGAGGCAGCCGCTCCCTACAGCTTTGTATAGTGAACACTAACGGACTGCAGGAGTGAGACGAAGGCTGAGAAAGGATTCTCGGCGCTGGAGACTGGTCATAAGTACGATTGATTGTTAAGCAGGGAGGTCATTAAGCGAGGAGTGACTGTATTTACATCTCCCATGTGAGAGACAGAGAGAGAGAGAGAAAGAGAGAGAGAGAGATAAATCAACCCTACCAGGGTCTCGATGCTACCAACCACCCCCAGCCTTCAGCCACACCCAAATCATGGGCAGGTGTGTGCTGGCAAACTTAAGGAGGTCTCCAGACTTGAACTCAGAACCTTCCCATGTGGGACTGCCTCACAGAAGGTCACATTTTACCACTGAACCACCGTCTGGCCCCAAAGAACACACTCTGGCTAGAGTAAGCGGGTGAAAGGGAGGCGTGGGGGTGCCAGACACTGGAAAGAGAGAGAAGCCTCCTGCAGAGTCCTAGGGAGGACACTGGGGGACTGGAATGGTGGTTGTCATGGTCTCAGTCTGTATCAGACATACTGTAGAAGTTCGGAGTACTCACCCTGGACCCAGATGGGGTCTGAATCCCGGTTCGACCCATTACTCTCTGACATGGAACGTCGGTCTATTTCCTCATCTGTGAAGTGGAGATGATAATAACACTTATTTCAACGGAGGCTTTTGAAGGCTCTCTTCAAAGTCACCGATTCATTGTCGTACTCACTGCGAGAATCCAGCTCTCATTAGCCGTTGCATAAAGTGCCATGTATCAGTGAGTTTGTATAGCGCCTCCTTTACCCTCCTCCAGGTCGCTGCCCTTGAGCTTCACCTGTAAGTTCTAACTGTGTTATTATTATTATTATTATTTTACGGTTTCTTTTTCTACTGGGTGTGTATGTTTGCTGGAGAGAGACAGAGAGATTGAAGTGAGAACTCACTCACCAGAGGGTCTGACCACACTGCAATCCCTTTTCCACTACTCTCCCATAGGGATTTTGGGCACACATGCACACATGCCTGGCATGAGTTTCAAGCTGCTGGGCCTGGAACTCGAACCGAGGTCAGCCATTTGGAAACCCAGCACCTTAACCAGCAGCTCCTCCTGGTCCTAATTGTATGTTTTTCTCCAAAGAATTGTTTATTTAATTTTATTTATCATTATTATTATTATTTAATTTGCAATAGGGCATGTGGGCTCACCAGAGAGAGACATAAAGAGAGGAGGGAAGTGAGAAAACAAGCTGCTGGGTCCGAGACTTGAACCATGGTTGGTCATGTGGGAATCCAACACCTTAACTACCTCGTCACCAGCTGGTCCCCCAAATTGTATTTTTTTTTAAAGTTTCTTTCTTCTGAGCTAGAGAGAAAGAGAGAGAGAGAAAGAGAGAGAGAGAGAGAGAGAGAGAGAGAGTGGGCCCCCTCAACAGGGTCTCATAACATAAACTATCTCCAGTCTTAGCTGTCTTGGATCACAGGTGGGTGTACTTGTGCCAGGCGTGCTCATGGAGGTCTCAGGACGTGAACCCAGGACACTTCTCATGAGGATCCAATGGCATTACCACTATGCCACCACTGGGCCCTCTAGCTGTGTTAATTAGTTCTGTGTCATCACTAGTGGCCATTTGGCTGTTGACACACCCTTTGCCTTCTGGTATATCCAGGTAGAGAGGCAGGGAGAGTGTCCCACCAGCAGAACCAGACCTACTCGTCTTAATCTCCCTGAAGATGGGCCTGGGGAGGTGGGGAGATTTCCTGGAGCAGTAGTGAGCTTTCAGAAGCCGGGAACTTGAGAGAGAAACAATAAAGGATGGTCCGATTGTTCATATACGATAGATCTTCTGTGGCCGAAGACTTGCGTAATAAACTGAATCTCAGCGTGAAACCAAGGACGGGGAGGGAGGACATGTCCTGAGGACACCAGCAGGGCCAGGCCAGCTAGGGGCGTGCTCGCTAGCTCTCCCACACAGACCCCACATCTGCCTCCTGATCAGGCTGACAGTGTCTCCACCACAGAAAATGTGTGCTGGAGCAGATGTGGTATACCCGTGCCCAGGGACGGCTGCACAGAGCCGATTTCTTTGCACAGTCTTCCAAGTCAGAGGGGGAGCTCGAAATTGGCAGCAACTTTTGGGAATATAAGTAGAAAGGACTTTAAATAAGCAGGGCAATTAGTCCAATTAGGTGCTGACTTCACAAGAAAATCCAACAATGCCTTTTTCCCGGGAAGCCTAAACTCGTTGTCAAAAATCATTTCTTAGAAAAGGTGGGGGAGAGGGAACCAGCAGTTAGCGTAATGGCTATGTCGCTGGATTCCCACATGGCCGACCACGGTTCTAGTTCTAGACCCGGTGACTTGAAAATCACAGTGGATGCGTGTGCGTGTGTGCCCAAAATCCCAGGAGGAGAATGGAGGAGAAGGGATTGCGGCGTGACCATCCCCCCTGGGGGTTGATTTCTCGCTATCTGTCTCTATGTCTCTCTCTGTCTGTCTGGTGAGCGCACGTGCCCTACAGTGAAAATCTCTCCAAAAAAAAAAAAGGTGGGGGAGGGACCAGCAAATGGTATAGTCATGGTGTCGCTGGATTCCCACATGGCCGACCACGGTTCTAGTTCTAGACCCGGTGACTTGAAAATCACACTGGATGCGTGTGCGTGTGTGCCCAAAATCCCAGGAGGAGAATGGAGGAGAGGAGATTGCTGCATGACTATCCCCTCCCCCCCCAGGGGGGTGATTTCTCATTTTTCCTCTCAATGTCTCTGTCTCTCTGGTAAGTACATGCACTCTAAGGCAAAAAAGTCCTTAAAAAAAGATAAAGAAAGAAAGAAAGAGAGAGAGAGAAAGAAAGAAAGAAAGAAAGAAAGAAAGAAAGAAAGAAAGAAAGAAAGAAGAAAGAAAGAAAGAAAAGTTGAGGGACAGCATCTCTCTGGTGGAGCCTTGGGCCACTGGAAACCTTTGCAGATTCAGGGTGAGACACCATTTTTCCGTAGTTCTTCGATCTGAGATTTCCTTAGCCAATGACTCTTCTCGTAGCTAATTGCCACTGGCAGTCAGTTTCTGACCCACTCAAATATCCGAGACTTTTCTAACCTCTGTTTTTCTTTCTGGTGAGCGCACATGCCCTATAACAAAAACCTCTCCAAAAAAAAAAAAAAAAAATTATATAATTATATAATTGGACTGGACAAGAATTTTGAAAACTCTGATGAAAACTGGACTCCTAAAATTGCTAATTTAACAAAAAGCAGACTAGAACAAAAAAAGAACTATATGAGACTGAACTGGTAGAAGATTATTTTTGAAGATTAGCTTGAAACACTACTGATTCCTTTTTTTTTTGTCGGCTTTTTCCAGATCTAAGAAATTCTTTTGTTTTTCTTTAAGCTATCTATAACTTAGAGCAAATTGGCAAAGTATATTTTTAAGAACAAAATAGAAACATTTATTTTTATTCCTTCCTGATCCTTCCAGAATTTAGACACTATCTGTTCTCTTAGAACAATCGGAAACACTGGCTTTGACTGGAATGTCCTATCTTCGGATATGATCAATTTTAAAGGAGTGAGAGTAACTTTATGAAAATCAGTAGCAGCCTCAAAAAGCTGGCTTAATACCTTGATGAGTACTTCTTCTTGCAGGTAATTTTTATTTTATTTTATTTTTTTTAAGGTAAAGTATTCTCTAGGCTCTCAAGCCACTTCTTTATTGTGCTAATTATGCCTTTCCCAATTCTATTTAGAAAAGGCACAAATCCAGGCCCATCTTCAAATGGATCCTGAACTTCAGCTGTGAAATACTGCTTTCAGAGTTTTCAGTTTTTACTTTTTAAAATTAAAATCTAAAGTTTTTTTAAATTATCTTTTTTCTTCTTTTTATTTTGTATTTTTCTCTTCTCTAATTTTTCCCCCCTTTTTCTTTATCTTTATTCATTGGCTTCTCAGCTCCTACACACTGTCTAGACAGGTCCAAATGAATAGGATCTAAACATCTGAATATGATTAGGGTCAGAATACTCCTCTATTCCCACTGATTCCAATGCACAAAGTGTGAAAATGCAACGGAAGAGAGATTGCAGATCACCTCCTCCTGCATGCCTCTGAACGCAAGATTGAACTTCAAGAATTAGGGAAAAACTCACCATCCATCAGATGACTAGAAATCACCACAGGGTCACAAGAAATATGGAAAAACAAGAAAATACCTCTCCTCCAAGAAAAATAGTAACTCCTCTTTATCCTCAGATAGTATGATAAAATTCATTGAACTGTCAGATAAAAAATTTAGAATTTTCATGGTGACAAAGCTCACAGAGATCAAAGAGAAGTGAGACAATGAACTGCCAAGGAGGCAGGGGAAAGAAGCTGATGAACTCCAAGAGGTGAGGAAATTCTTGCAAGATCTAAAAGAGGAAATTCACACTATAAAAAAGAATCAAATGGACCTGTTAGAGATGAAGACTATAATACAGGAAGTCAAAACCTCCCTTGAAAGTATTAAAAGCAGACTAGATCACACAGAAAATCGAATCTCAGATGTAGAAGATAGAATCACTGACCTAGAAAAATTCACCACAAATACTGAAAAAATGGCCCCCCAAAATGAGAATAATATACAAGAAATACTAGATATCATCAAATGTCCAAACATCAGGATAATTGGTTTCCCAGAAGGGGAAGAGACTCATGAGGGCATTGATAATCTATTCCGTGAAATCCTGCAAGAAAACTTTCGAAACCTAGAGAGGTATTCAAAGATCCAGACCCAAGAAATACAAAGGACACCCAATAGAATCACCCCAAGAAGATCTTCTCCAAGACACATTATAGCAAGACTGACCAAAACCACAAAGACAAGATACTAAGACAGTCAAGAGAGAAATGTCAAGTTACCTACAAAGGATATTCCATCAAGCTGACAGCAGACCTCTCATCAGAAACAATGCAAGTGAGAAAAGAATGGGAAAATATATGCAAAGTGTTAAGGGAAAAGCAATTTCAACCAAGAATATTGTACCCAGCAAGATTATCCTTCATATGGGAAGAAAAGACAAGAACATTCTCAGATAAACAAAACCTGAAAGAATTTACCAATATCAGAACAGTCCTCCAAGAAGTTCTGCAGGGAGTGCTATACCAGGAAAATTAAATACAGTCACACAGAAATAAGAGTGCAAAAAGTAAGAAAATGGCCAACTTAATTGAGGGGACAAGTCTAGGTTTGAATATTATATCCCAGGATATTATTGGGAAGATTGGAACACAACAGAAGATAGATTAAGTACATGAGACTGAACTGGTGAAATAGAATTTTATGACTTGACTAAAACACTGTGATTTTCTTCTAGGCTTTGTTTTCTGGTTTTAAAGATTTTTGTTCTGTCTTAAGCTGCCTATAGGTTCATGTACCTACTATTTGAACAGTATCCCAACCTGTTTCCTGGCTTTAAATTTTGAGCATAGTTCCTTAGCATTTTTTTGATTTATTAAAGCTAAAACTACTTTTCTTAAAATTAAAAAAATATAGTAAAAAATACATAGTTAATGATTGTAGTAAGCTATACAGCATCAGCTAGGTGCTACCTTATAGTCTATTCATTCTACTCAGAATTTCATGCCCAAAGTCAGATATGTATTCATAGATATGCATATATCAGCTGAGCTTGCTATGGAAAAAGTAGTTAGATTATTTAAGAAACTTCGTGAATCAACAAAATGTGGGGGGGAAAGGAATGGAAAACAACTGGAAAACTGACATAGTGTGGGAGGAGGGTGGGAAAGAGCAAAGGGTAATAAATAGGGGGAAAATATATATATGAAACTAGAAATGGAAAATTATTGATGATAACATGTGTGATTAAGCCGCTATGCAATATATTCTGGATGGGAGATCACATTTTGTATGTTGTGACAATGCTCAGTGAATAAATGTAAATTAATGAATTAAAAACAAAAAAATTAAAAGCAAAAAAAAAAGAATGTCATTTCCTACCAGGCCCAGAAACTTCATATTCACCCAACTACAGATTCTAATGGCACAGATTGATGGTGAATCCCTAACTTGGCTTCCTAGTCTTTTAATAGGGCTTTTTTGGAATAATTATTTTACTTAACTTTATTTACTTATTTTATTTTGACTAGAAAGGGACAGAGTGAGAGCAAGAGAGAGAGAGAGAGAGAGAGAGAGAGAAAATGAGAAAATGTACTGCCAGGTCTGGGACTCGAACCGTGTAGTAGAAGTCCGGCATCCTTAACCACCACATCAGAGAGAGAGAGAGAGAGAGAGAGAGAGAGAGAGAGAGAAAGTGAGAAAGTAAGCTGCCAGGTCTGGGACTCGAACCGTGTAGTAGGAGTCCGGCATCCTTAACCACCACATCACTTGCTAGCCCCTACATAGGGCTTTTAAAAAAGATTTTTCTGAGGTTTCCTATAATAAAGTTCTAGCAAAGTCAACTCAAAAGAATATCAAAAAGTCTGTATGACCAAGCAGTATTCATGCTGTGGTTTATGCAGGTCATCATGTCAAATCGAGACTGAACTTATTTTAAGATTAAAGTAGACTTACTGTGATTATCTTTGGCAAAAAAGGGAGACTGAAGAAAGAAAAATTACGTTTCAGAAGAAATGATAGTACCTGTGTCCTGAGATTGAGACTTCATGGTTTTTGAAATCTTACTATTGGGACTGGATCCTAAATTTTTTGCTTCATCCAATATCTAAAATTTCCAGGTTAATGTTTCTAAATTTTTCTCTCATTTTTCTGACTTGGACTCACTGAAATTAAAACTACCGTCTTCCTGAGGCCCTACAAACTGAAGCTGGTCAACTTAACTTTGAAGAATAAATCGCCACTACAGTTTATGTTAGGACAACTTGTTACATGCGAAGTACACACCGGAAAAATCTCTTAGATTGCCTTGACCTGAGCACTTCCAATAACTGAAGATTCTTTGAGCTGAGCATAAGAAATATTCTCAGGCAGCTGCCCTGCAGACTCACAGACCAGTCCAAGCCTAAAATTGTTTTTCTTTGTTTCCTCAAAACTGCCTCGTATTAAATACCTGCATGCCTGTACTATCTAGAGACCTAAATAAAATTTCAAAGGGGGACATTGGGAAGCTGATACACGCTACCCCAAAATATAAATTTTTGTCCTATTTCTGAGGAAATGATTCAGAAGGTCCACAGGGATAAGAAACAACTTTATAAAAAGTTACCCTTCAAAATATTAAGGTCCGGTTAACTAATGCCTGTCACGCTGATTATAAATGGATTTGTGTTACTCCTTTACCTTACCTGGGAACAAATTCAATCTCACCTCAGAGGGGCCTTCAACCACTCTCACCATAGACTTACAAAAATTACAGGCTGACATTACGAAAATTTCTCCATAACACCCTCTGATGTGGCCAATGGTATTGTGTCCTCCTTACTTGGTGCATTCACCAATTCCAAACACTCATTCTCTATGCTATTTTATTCGGTCAGAGGACTTTTTGGACTTATCTTCCTATGTTTGTTATGCTTTCCAGTTATCATCAAACAATTCCGCACTGCCATATCATCAATAGAAACTGAAATTCACCTCTTCAAACTTCAAAATAAAAAAGGGACAGATGGAGGAGTCCGACCCAGCGGGGCTCCAGGATCTGTCTGAGCCCCTCGACCTTTGAGCTCCGCTTCCTGTTGGTTCAGCACTTGGCAAGGCCGTTGCTGTATGCCCCCCGACCTAGGAAAATAGCTTGGGTCCACTCAACATGTTTGGCAAGGCCACTTGTTGTATGCTCCAGAGACTGTGGTAGTCTTGCTGGGAAGTGAACCCCCTCTGACTCCCCAATATACTACTATAAAAGAATTACATGACTCTCTTATACATCCGGAGTATATGATAAAATTTCTCAAAAAAGTCCCGGACTGCTTCCCTTTGCTCTGACCACCTACTGTTAATTACAATGCTTCACTCCAGGGGTCACAAATAGAGAATGTGATGAAGTCACATCTAGGCAGAGATTTTTTTTTGACCTTTGGAAGGCCCTTCAAAATACATTTAACATAAGCTTAAAAATAATCTTTTAGGCCAAAAAGGGCCCAGGGCACTCCCGCCCCACTATGGCTAATGTTCTAACAAGATACATAACAGTGGCACCACAGGCACAATAGAATGCCACAAACTCACCTTGAAGTCCTTCATTAACCTGCTAATCACTTTACCGCCAGATGAAAAGGCTGTCCCTGCCCTTATTTAGTTAACAGTAGTTTTACCCCTTTAAGATATATTAGGGTTCCTTAAATTAAGTTTCAGATCCCTATACAACTATACAAGTTCCATTCTTTATTAAGATCCATAAGAACTAATATCTATACTTGAGATTTTCTTTTCTCAGCACTATTCCTGGTAATCACAAGATGGCTGCTGCGCCGCATCAGCGGATAATCACCGCATCAGCTGATAATCATCTCTGCTTGATGGAGCTATTTTCCGGAAACTGCATTCCATGAAGACCCATCTATGTCAAACAAACAACTGTGGAACTGCATTAGATTCACCCTTAATCCAGCCCTAAATGGAACCTATATTTCTATATTGTTAAAACTTTATAAACCGTCCTCGTTAGATGTATAAGGACAGCAATTACATCTTTTGAGGCAGAGATTCACTTCTATAAATTACAAAACAAAAAAGGGGGAGACAATGGGGCCATGCAGACAACACAAACTGGTAAATAGGCTGTCTCCCATGGCCTGGGCTGGGAAGAAACGGCAAGAC
>NW_006159576.1:1297821-1346987 GCF_000334495.1 Tupaia belangeri chinensis
CCCGGGACTGAAGTTATCAAACATCCTGCAAGCCCCCTCTTCAAAAGACCCTTCCCAGTAATCAAGATCTAAGAAGATACAACAGACAAATGGACTTCCTCAAAACTGTGATTGATTTTTACCTAATCTGACAAGACAAACAGCATGTTTTACAACTATTGCTTCCATGCTTTGTATACCCTGTTCCTTAGAGTAAATCTTTTACTGCCCCTCACCCATTTACTTGCATGTATCACATTTTCAATAAAAAGGCACGATGATTCCTAGCAGTTGTCACTGCTCAGAGAGCAATCTTTGAGGGGTATCCGGCAAAGGACGTGCATGACAAGGCATCGAGGCCTCTGTCTTCTGTTCACCTTCGCCGCCTCCGTTGAGATAACCCACCCACGCCGAGGCTGGTACCCTGGCAGTTACCCTTTGGGTGCCAACAAGTGGCATGGTGGTTAAGGCATTGGATCTCACATGGCATACTCTGCAGTTCAAGTCCTGGAGCTGACAACTTGAAAAACAGGCGGGGCATGCTTGCGTGTGTGGCCAGAACCTCAAGAGGAGAAAGGAGAAGGCATTGCAGCCTGGCCATCTACCCTGGGGAATGATTTCTCACTTTCTCTTTCTCTCTGTCTCTCTCCAGGGAGCACACATGCACTATGGCAAAAATCTGAGGAAAAAAAAAAGAAAAAAAAGAAAGCTAACCTTTGTAAGAGACATGTACATCTATTGACATCAATAAAATGAACAGCAGGTGCAAGCATGCTTTTCTGATGCTATCTCCTTATCCTTTAGGCGTAGGGAAAAGATTAGAGGCCTGATACCTGGCCCAGAAAACCACAACAGACTTTGCATCTCTTACCGCCTTCCCTTCCCCTTTCCATAGCTTCATTCCAAGTCTTTTCTTTTCTGTAAGACCTAAAAATCCTGTCACTTGGCTCTCTCCTGAGTCTCATATCTTATATGACTCCCATACAAATAAGTGTATGTAAATAAAAATAATATACTTTTCCCCCTACTAATCTGGTTGTCTGTTTACTTTATACACTAAAAATCATCAAATTTTTAGAGGGAAAAGTATTGGATAGTTAAGACTTCCCTTAAAATTTATAGTTCTAAAAAGCATGTGTAAAAAAAAAAAAAAAAAAAAGCATGTGTGTGTGAGTATCTGTTAAAGCCATCAAAAATTAAAGACAGGGGCCAGCAGAGGTTGTAAAAATTATATCGTTGGACTCTCATATGGCTGACCATGGTTTGAGTCCCAGGCCCCACAGCTTCAAACTCACACTGGGCATGTGTGCAAAATCCCAAGAGGAGAATGGGAGAGAAGGAATTGCAGCATGGTCATCCTCCTAGGGGGTGATTTCTCATTTTGTCTTTCTGTCTCTCTTGTGTGTGTGTGTGTGTGTGTGTGTGTGTGTGTATGATGTTTTCAATTTTTGGTGGCTTTAACTTTTTAAACAGAGTAGCATGCTATGTATTATCTTCTTCTGGGATTTAATTTTTTCACTTGATATTGTGTTACTCAGATTTATTCTTATTGATGCATGATTCTATAGCTCATTTATTTTGATGACTACAATATTCCATTGTGTGAGTAAATTGCTGTTTATTCTGCATTTAGGTAATTTTCAGGCTCTTGTTACAAACAGTGCTGAAATAAACATTCTTGTACATGTTTCCCAGTGCCCCTGTATAACAATTTCTTTTGCAAAAAAACTCAAGAGTGGAAATGCTTGGCATAGTGTATATGAAAGCTTAACTTTAAAAGACAGTGTTCTTAAAAAAATTAAGAGGTCACTGTTTTAGACTAAGCTCCTACTTTAGGCTCCAATATACCAGATCAAAATGGAACCCCCACGTTAAAATGTCACATCATCAAACTGAAACTTTACAAAACCTGATAATAAAACAAATCAGTTTTCCCTGAAAACAGGAGCATCCAGCCTGCCTAAGTCAGTGCTCTAAGGAAATACAGCTTGTGAACATCTTGTGGATTTGTACCTGAAATATTGGATTGTCTGAAAAGTCATGATGCATTTTTGCATAGAGAAACAGAAAAAATACATCACAACTTTTCTGACAAGCTAATAGCTAAAGATGCTACCTAAACTTACTGGAATTTTCATTTTTCATCTTATAAACATGCTCAAATACATTTCTTTCTTTCTTTTTTTTTTTTTTTTTTTCCTTCCAGACTCACTACCACATTTTGCTTAAAATTAAACAAAATGAGTTCAGGTGATCATGAGGTCATCCTGCTCCCCTCTGATAGAATGGAGCCAATCACTGCTGTACAAGACTTCTTGCTACCACCTCTTCCCTTCTGTGACTTTTACCTTTAAAGACATTTTGAAATCTATAATATGTTGGCACACATTATCAAGGACAACTGGGATTTTGTGATATCTGGACAATCACCCTACCTTGGCGCAAATAAAACTCTCTGCTTTACTTGTTTTGCCTCAGCCGTCTTTTGTTTGTTTTAGATGAAATTGTCCTTTGTATGCTTTCTTTTGAGGAAGGTTTGTTCAGGTCTTTTGCTCATTTTTTTATCAGATTGTCTTCCTGTTATTGAGTTGAGTTCCTTATATGTCTTTGATATTAACTCTGCATCAGACTTATGGCTTGCAAATATTTTTTTCCCATTCCTTAGGTTGTCTCTTTATTTTGTTAATTATTTCCTTTGCTGTGAAGAATATCTTTCGTGCAGAATATTTTAGTTTGATGCAATACCATTAATCGATCTGGAACCAACAAATGCTCAACACCACTAACTTTAGGAAAATGTAAGTTAAAATCACAATGCTATATCACCTCATACTCTTCAACATGACTATTATCAGAAAGATGAAAGATAGTGAGAATGTGGAGAAAAGGAAATCCTTGTACACTGTTGGTTCGGTGGAAATGTAAATTAGTATAGCCATTATGTAAAATAATATGAAGATTGCTCAAAAACCTAAAATTAAAACTACCATATAGTCTAGTAATCCCATCCTTGAGTATATCTCCAAAGAAAAGAAAATTGGTATACTGAAGAAATACCTGCACT
This sequence comes from Tupaia belangeri chinensis, assembly GCF_000334495.1. Lineage (NCBI taxonomy): Eukaryota > Metazoa > Chordata > Mammalia > Scandentia > Tupaiidae > Tupaia > Tupaia belangeri. The sequence goes on from NW_006159576.1 coordinate 1,300,865, forward strand.
CTCATGTTCATTGTGGCATTGTTCACAATATGGGATCAACCTAAATGCCCATCAGCAAATAAAGAGATAAAGAAAATGTGGTAAATATAGACCAAGGAATACTCTCAGCCTTTAAAAAGAAGGACATTCTATCATTTCCAGCAATACAGATGAACCTAGAGGGCATCAGGATAACTGAAATAAGCCAGCACGAAAAGGCAAATTGATGATCTCACTATATGTGGAATCTAAAACAAGTGAATTCCTAGAAACAGAGAGCAGAAGGGTGATTTGTAAGAGGGGTAGTGGTATGGGGGTACAAGAAATGAGATGTTAATTAAAACGCACAATTTTCGGGACCAGCAGTTAGCATAATGGCTATGGCGCTGGACTCCCACGTAGTCGACCACGGTTCGTGTCCCGGACCCGGTGGCTTAAACTCATACCGGGTGCGTGTGTGTGCGTGCCCAAGATCCCGAGAAGAGAATGGAGGAGAAGGGATTGCGGCGTGGCAATCCCTCTTGGGGGGTGATTTCTCGCTTTCTGTCTCTCTGTCTCTCTCTGTCTGTCTGGTGAGCGCACGCGCCCTATAGCAGAAACCTTTCCAAAAAAAAAAAAAAAAAAGGCATAATAAGGCATAATTTTCAATTCAAGGAACTTTTTTAGATCTATTGCTTAGCATGATGACTATCCAAATATACTATATAAAAATTGCTAAGAGAGTAGATTACAGGTGTTCTCCTTACAAAAATGAAAAGTATTTGTGGGGGTAGACACGTTAATTAGCTTTATTTAATCATTCCACATTTTTTATATATATGTCTATATCTCATCATATCATGCCCCACAAATATGTACAACTATAATTTGTCAGCCAACAATTTAAAAAATGCCAAACTGTTTTCCCAAGATGATGTATCAATCAATATACATTCCCAGTATATTGGTGTTTAAGTGATCCTATGAATTGGTATTCTTACCAGCATTTGGTATTGTCAGATATGTTTTATATTCAGAAAATGAAGAACATTTCTAAAAACAAACCAACACACCAGAATTACCTTGCCCTCTTTCCCCCTAAATTCTGGTGAAGATTTGTGGCATAGGAGGTGATGTATAAAAAGCTAGTCCTCCTGGGCCAGTGGGTGGCGTGGTGGTGAAGGTGGCTGGATCCCACATGTACAGTTTAAGTCCTGAACCTGGCAGTATGAAAAACATGTTGGGTTCATGTGCATGTATACCCAAAATCCCAGGAGGAAAATGGAGGAGAAGAGATTGTGGCATGGCCATCTCCCCAGGATATGCTTCCTCACTCTCCCGCTCTGTCTTCCCCTGTCTCTCTCCAGTGAGTCCACATACTCCACAGCAAAACTTAAAACACACACACACACACACACACACACACAACGAGGCCTCTGTCAACAGCTTTTCAAAACTTTCTAGTTCTAGAAGGCGTCTTCTAGTGATTAAATGGATACAGTGTGGGGGTTTGAGAATGTATGGAAACTAAGATTTTATGTCATGGGGACTCTTCCCAGCAGATGGTAAAGTTATGCTGCAAATCTGAATTAGAAACCTCTCACTCATATTTGTTCCCTCTCTCTCTAAGATACAAATGGTGAACCAGCTAGATTTTCATTCTCTGCAATGTGTGTCCAAGATACTCTCTTTGTAAGTATCTGACCTCCTTAGAAAGGTGCTTCTTTTCTATTCCTTTTCAAAAAAAAAATAAAAAAATTATGCTAGAAGGTACATTGGCACATGCGGGAGGGTGGAGAAAGTGCCCCTAGTGGACCCTGGTTGTAACTTAATCCTTTTTCCTCTAATTCTCCAGCCTTCAGGATTTGGGCATGTGCACACATACTTTTCAAGTCAGTAGAGGTGGAACTTGAACTTAGGCGGGCCATGTGGGAGTCATGTGGGGTCGAACTTCCCTTGCACAGCGCCTAACCTCTGTTAGGCGGAGCTGTCCCCTTTCTTTTCTCTTTTATTACTGGAAAAAACAATTTGATTACACTAAGCGGGGTGAGGGGTTCCCTGAATACATACTGCAGTGAAAAAGAAATTTAATCATAAGAATTGGAAAGCCTCTTCCTTTCTTTCTTTCTTTCTTTCTTTTTTTTTCTTTTTTCTTTTTTTTGTAGAAATTTTTGCTATAGGGCACGTGCGCTCACCAGAGAGACAGAGAGAGACAGAGAGATAGGAAGCAAGAAATCACCCCCCAGGGGGGATGGTCCTGCCATAATCCCTTCTCCATTCTCCTCTTGGGATCTTGGTTACGCATGCACACGCACCCAACGTGAGTTTAAACCACTGGGTCCAGGACTCGAACCATGGTCGGCTACATGGGAGTTCAGTGACATAGCCATTACGCTAACTGCTGGTCCCGGAGAGCCTATTTCAATATAGCACCACGCTTGCCTCCCCTGTCAAGACTGAGTCCTAGTTTCCACCACTTAGTAATAGCCTGGGGCATGATGCAGAGCACCAGATAGACATGAGGTTGTGCAGTGTTTGCACACGGATTCTGGAAAAGGCAGGAAACCCATTTAAACACATAGAGAGCGGGGCTGGCTCCATGGCACAGGTGGGATACACTGCTCAGGAGACATTGGATCCCACATGGCAACACAGTTCGAATCCCTGGCCAAGGCAGCCTGAACTATGACAGGCATATGCACTAATGCCCAGGATGTAGAGCGTGACCAGACCCTGGGGAGAGTGCACCTCTTTCTTGTTCTCTCACTCTCACACTAATGCATGCAGAGAATAAAGGGGGGAAAAAAGTAAGAGAGAGAAAAACAATAAGAAACAAAACTGATAAGTCTGAGGGCCCAATTGCCTCTCAGCTCAGCCAAGGATTTATCACTCAGCCCAGATGGTAGGTCTCCAGAGGCTCAGCTCCAAGGCAATTTCCTAAGGTAAATAAACCCCAGTGGTTTTCAAAGTAGGCTTAGCAGAGTTCTCTCAGAGCTCAAGAAAACAGGAGAATCGGGAAGCATTCAGCATTCCACTCTATTATAATAGAAAAAGAGTGGCATCAAAATAGCCTACTAGACTTATTTCCAAATCAACCTTCTTTTGAAAGAAAAAAAAAAAGTTCTGTGTTATAGAAAGTTTGGAAACCAGTCATAGAATTTAAGACTTGAACGGGAGAAAGGGTAGTGGAGGGGTACACTGAAGTTGTTTTGGGTGCTGGTGTAGTGTAGAATGATGTTAGATATGAATTCCACATCTGATTTCAAAACTAGCCACATGGGAAATCAGTCTTCCATCTTTTGATAAAAATAAGGCGCTAAACCCAAGACTTATTCAAATGTGTCCTAAGAGTAACAGGTGAGTGAGAACAGGGCCTGCTTTGTTTCCCACTGTAGCACAGTGCCTAGTAAACAGTGAGTGCTTAAAAAGGTTTGAAGGCCAGTAGATGGCATGGTGGTAAGATGCTGGATTCCCACTGGCCAACCACAGTTCTAGTCCTGGACCTGGTGGCTTGAAAATCACACCAGGTTGGGACCAGCAGTTGGTGTAATGGCTATGTCACTGGACTCCCATGTAGTCGACCGTGGTTCGAGTCCCAGACTTGGTGGCTTAAACTCATGCTGGGCACATGTGTGCGTGTGCCCAGGATCCCAGGAAGAGAATGGAGAAGGGATTGCAGCATGACCATCCCCCCTGGGGGGTAATTTCTCGCTTTCTGTCTCTCTCCGTCTTTCTTGTGAGCACACACGCCTTATGGCAAAAACCTCTCAGAAAAAAAAGAAAGAAAGAAAACAAAAGAAAAAAAAAAAGAAAAAGGAAAAGAAAAATTCACGCCGGATGTGTGTGTGTATGTGCATGCCCAAAATCCTGAGAGAAGAGTGGAGGAGAAGGGATTGCAGCGTGGCCACCCCCAGAGGGATGATTTCTCACTTTTCCTCTCTGTCTCTGTCTGGTGAGTGCATGTGCCCTATGGAAAAAACCTAAAAAAACAAAAACAAAAATGCAAAAAAGAAAATAAAGTAAAATAAAAAGGTATTATACAGAAAGAAAGAAAAAGGAGGATGGAGTGAGGAAATCTTGTGGGCTGGTTCAAATCTCTCTCTGTTCTCTCATTTTTATTTTTTGGCTTCTGCCTCTGGGTACGTGTGCTGACCTGTGAGAGACAGAGAGAAACCTAGAGAGGGAAAGTGAGAAATCATTCCCCCCGTGGGGTATAGCCATGCTGCAATCCCTCTCCTCTATCTCCCCCTCCTTCTAGGATTTTGGGTGTGCATGCATGTACACCCGGCATGGTTTTCAAGCTGCTGGAACTGGGACTTGACCTGCACAGTCTGCCTTGTGGAACCCAGCTGCCCTAACTACCACACCACCAGTTGGTCCTCAGGAGTCTCTTCACAAAATAGTTTTGGGACTTTTCTCAAAAACAACCACACACAGAACTGACAGGTGGCATGTGGTTAAGGGTGCTGAACTCCCACATGGCTGACTGTGGTTTGAGTCCTGAACCTGGTAAGCTTGCTTTCTCACTTTCCCTCTCTTTCTTGTTCTCTCGTTCTGTCCCTCTCTGGTCAAATTTAAATAAATAAATAAATAAATAAATAAATAAATAAATGTTAAATAAAATAATTTTTTTGGAGAGGTTTTTGCTATAGGGTGTGTGCGTTCGCCAGACAGACAGAGACAGAGAGAGACATAGAGACAGGAAGCGAGAAATCACCCCCTAAAGGGGGATGGTCATGCCGCAATCCCTTCTCCTCCATTCTCCTCTCGGGATCTTGGGCACGCACGCACACGCACCCGGCGTGAGTTTAAGTCACTGGGTCCGGGGCTCAAACCGTGGTCAACTACATGGGGACCAGCAACATAGCCATTACACTAACTGCTGGTCCCAATAAAATAAGTCTTAAACACACACACACACACACATACACACAATTCTCAGGATTTTTTTTTTTAACCACAAGCACACTAAAGAAAAGTTCAGAATAATGAGCATTTATGTCATCTATAGAAAAATTCTAACAACCTATCTGTTAAACATCTCATTTTAGACAGCATAGGTTCATTTGAACCCTCCAGTGAAAATCAGTTGTGAAATGAGCTTCTAAGAAACACAACTCTCCTGCTGAGAAGCTGAGAGTTGTGAACAGACAAGGTATAGTTTTAGGACCGTATATCAATAATGATTTTGGCTTAGCAGTAATTGACCATCAGCCATTGCATCTAAAGGTCAGGAGGGAATGATAGAATTCAATGCAGAGATTGAAAAGGGGCTGTAACTGATTAGCGTAATTTTCTTTTCTTTTCTTTTCTTTTTTTTTTTTTTTGAGAGAGAGGTTTCTGCCTTAAGGTATATGCACTTGCCAGAAAGAGAGAGAGAGAGAGAGAGAGACAATGAGAGGGAAACTGGAAAACCACCTCCTGGGGGGATGGCCAGGCAATCCCTTCTCCTCCATTCTCCTCCTGGGATCTGAGGCATGTGTGCACACAGGCTGCGTACACAGACCCGGCTGTGTGATTTTCAAGGCACTGGGTCTGGGACTCAAACCACGGTCAGTTACGTGGGAATCCAGCAATGCAACCACTATGCCATCTGCTGGTCCCTGACTAACATAAGCAAAAGGCGTGAGGCAGGCTCTATTGTGCAGAACTCTTTGACAAGTTTTTTAAAAAATGTATGTGTGTGTCTTTGAGAAAGCAAATTTAACAGACCCCAACTCTGAAAGTAGTATACAATAATTGATTTATTATTATAAACCTAAGTTATTGACGGGGCTTTTATTTTGAGTGTAAACAGCTAAGTCCACACTCGGCTTTAATCCACAGAAGGAAATGCTGAGGAAAGCACCGGAGGTGCTCCCACCCGTTCTCCATGAGAAGTTCCCTCATGAGTCGGTAAAGAGGCTGCTGGTGCTCTGTGAGCCCGGATGTAGCAGCCCTTGCCTCCTCAGGCAGAGCAGCCCTGGAAACCTCAGGCTGGCCCTCAGGGAGAAGGAAACAAGTACGAGGTTTAGTACCAGCGAAATTTGAGGGAAGTGGACCACACTCTGCACTTTCTAATGAGTGTAAAATGATAAGCTGTTGCAGGGGACTCTACCGTTCAGAGAAGACTACAACCAGGAATTTAGAGACGCCTTTCCTCGTGGAGAGATTTTGCTGTAGGGTGCATACGGAGAGACAGAGAGAGAGAGACATGCAGAGGCAGAAAGCAAGAAATCACTCCCCGGGGTGGATGGCCACACTGTAATCCCTTCTCTTCCATTCTCCTCTTGGGATTTTGGGCACGTCCATGAGGCTGGTGTGAGTTTTTTAAGCTGCCGGGTCTGAGACTTGAGCCACAGTTGACTACATAGGAGTCCAGGGATGTGACCATTACCCTATCTGCTGGTACACAGAGAAGTCTTTATTAGATGATTTAAAAATGTTTTTAAAAATTAATTCTTTTTTTTTTTTTTTTTACTGAGAGAGACAGAGGCAACACCTATAGGGTCTTCGTGCCATGATCTGGCCCCAGCCTCGGCCAGGCAGGCTCACAGGCACACTGTACTGCTATCATACCAGCTGCTGGCCTAAAACTAGCTGCCATGATCCCATGTGACTGGCATCCAGTCAGGGAGGAGCCTGCAACCTACACATTTGAATATATTTGTGCGGAGGTTGAAGAGCTGATTAAAAAAAAAAAAAAAAAAAAAGATGTCAGTCTGAATTTGAGCTTCTGTGTTTACAGTCAACCACTTCATGCCTGGTTGATTATGTCCCCAAACCTTCCCTCATTCAGAGCTGTAACTGCCAAACCCTGGGCCTCCCACGAAGATCTGAGTCTTCAGGATGCAGTGAAAAGTTTTATGTAAGATTTGAGGCTAAATCCTAAAGTAACCTACTTCAGATTTTTTTAGTTTGTGGCCTAGATCACTTTGCTGAAATTTGTATTTGTTTTTGTTTTTGCTAGAGAGTAAGCGTGCTCGCCAGAGAGAGACTGAGAGGCAGGAAGAAAGGGAGCGAAAGTAAGAAAGCACTTCCCACGGGGAATAGTCACACCACAATCCCCTCTCCTGCTTTTCTCTCTCCTTTTGGGAGTGTTTCTCAAACCGCAGGTTCTGGGCCTCCATCATATGGTTGACCATGTGGGAGCCAGCTGACTTAACCACCAACCCATGGAGCCAGACCTCGCTGAAGTTTTTAATATTCTGTCCCCTGCCTTGACAAACCAGAAACATGTGAGTACAGCCTACATTCCCAAACTTGGAACAGATAAAGCTACTCATTCACTTCATGTGTATTTATGAGTCCCTTGTCTGTACCAGGCATGGCGCAGGAAGGAAACAGCAACCAACTAAGTAAAGTTCCAGCCCCCACGAGGCTGCCCTCCTGGTGTTAATCAACAATGCACTGATAGAGACCAAAGAGAAGCAGAGTGTCTCTTGGGGGACCTGAGATGGTGTTCTAGAAGACCTCCATTCAGAAAGTCACTCCAATGAGAAGGCCTCTTTGCACCTCATCCCACCCACTCAATCCCAGTGGTGGGCACAAATAGGCCTCAGTACAGCCATAACAAGAATTGACAGGAAGGGGCCCTTATTTGTCTGATGCTAAATCTTCATTTTAACATGGGTAGAGATGGGGCCAGCAGGTTAAGGCACGGGATCCCACACGGCTGACTGCATGGCTTGAGCCCTGTACATAGTGACTTAAAAATCATGCCAGGTGCATGTTCCAAAAAGCCCAAGAGGAGGAGGAATTTAAGAGTGACTATCCAACATGGTGGGTGATTTCTCACTTTCTGTCTCTCTGTCTCTCTTGGGGAGTGGGGGGAGGAGGACATGGATTTATGCTGACACCAAAGGCAGTGTTAAAATGTCCTCCAGGATCCTCCATTTTCAGGTTCTATTTAGTACTAGATTCTATGGAGGAGAGATTTCAGCTGCGGAAGTTGCAAATAAGAAAGACACTTTCTAGGGAGTGTTTCAGATGAGAAGAGTAAGGATGGGTCTTAAGAACAGCAGTACCTGTTGACAAGCAGGTTGATGGAAAGTCTGAATCAGAGTAGCAGTGTCCAAAGGAGAAGGAGACAAACCAGCAAAAGGTCGTGTTGCAGAGAAAAATCTTCAGCCAGAATTAGTGTCTGACCATGCAAGCAGAATAGGCAAGGCTCTATACTATAACTGAGAGTGTGTTCTTTGGAGTTTGGCTGTAGAAGCTTATTTGTGACAGTGAACATCAATGAACTGCCAAGAGGTAGAGGGAAAGCTCAGATGTCTTGAGTGCAGAGGAAGAAACAGGTGATGAGGCCGTAGGGCACTGAAGGTCAACCTCATGAAGGACGATTCTCCTAGGGGCCCTTGTCTCTAACCCATCCCAAACAACATTCACTCCTAGAATACTCATGCTCGGGCTCGAAATCCTTGGATGTTGCCATTATCACCTGTACACTGAGTGTTGAACTTCTTAACACAGGTCTCCCCTCTTTTTTGTGGGGGGTTGAAGAACTTATTAAAAAAAAAAAAAAAAAAAAAAAAAAAGATGTCAGTCTGAATTTGAGCTTCTGTGTTTACAGTCAACCACTTCATGCCTGGTTGATTATGTCCCCAAACCTTCCCTCATTCAGAGCTGTAACTGCCAAACCCTGGGCCTCCCACGAAGATCTGAGTCTTCAGGATGCAGTGAAAAGTTTTATGTAAGATTTGAGGCTAAATCCTAAAGTAACCTACTTCAGATTTTTTTAGTTTGTGGCCTAGATCACTTTGCTGAAATTTGTATTTGTTTTTGTTTTTGCTAGAGAGTAAGCGTGCTCGCCAGAGAGAGACTGAGAGGCAGGAAGAAAGGGAGCGAAAGTAAGAAAGCACTTCCCACGGGGAATAGTCACACCACAATCCCCTCTCCTGCTTTTCTCTCTCCTTTTGGGAGTGTTTCTCAAACCGCAGGTTCTGGGCCTCCATCATATGGTTGACCATGTGGGAGCCAGCTGACTTAACCACCAACCCATGGAGCCAGACCTCGCTGAAGTTTTTAATATTCTGTCCCCTGCCTTGACAAACCAGAAACATGTGAGTACAGCCTACATTCCCAAACTTGGAACAGATAAAGCTACTCATTCACTTCATGTGTATTTATGAGTCCCTTGTCTGTACCAGGCATGGCGCAGGAAGGAAACAGCAACCAACTAAGTAAAGTTCCAGCCCCCACGAGGCTGCCCTCCTGGTGTTAATCAACAATGCACTGATAGAGACCAAAGAGAAGCAGAGTGTCTCTTGGGGGACCTGAGATGGTGTTCTAGAAGACCTCCATTCAGAAAGTCACTCCAATGAGAAGGCCTCTTTGCACCTCATCCCACCCACTCAATCCCAGTGGTGGGCACAAATAGGCCTCAGTACAGCTATAACAAGAATTGACAGGAAGGGGCCCTTATTTGTCTGATGCTAAATCTTCATTTTAACATGGGTAGAGATGGGGCCAGCAGGTTAAGGCACGGGATCCCACACGGCTGACTGCATGGCTTGAGCCCTGTACATAGTGACTTAAAAATCATGCCAGGTGCATGTTCCAAAAAGCCCAAGAGGAGGAGGAATTTAAGAGTGACTATCCAACATGGTGGGTGATTTCTCACTTTCTGTCTCTCTGTCTCTCTTGGGGAGTGGGGGGAGGAGGACATGGATTTATGCTGACACCAAAGGCAGTGTTAAAATGTCCTCCAGGATCCTCCATTTTCAGGTTCTATTTAGTACTAGATTCTATGGAGGAGAGATTTCAGCTGCGGAAGTTGCAAATAAGAAAGACACTTTCTAGGGAGTGTTTCAGATGAGAAGAGTAAGGATGGGTCTTAAGAACAGCAGTACCTGTTGACAAGCAGGTTGATGGAAAGTCTGAATCAGAGTAGCAGTGTCCAAAGGAGAAGGAGACAAACCAGCAAAAGGTCGTGTTGCAGAGAAAAATCTTCAGCCAGAATTAGTGTCTGACCATGCAAGCAGAATAGGCAAGGCTCTATACTATAACTGAGAGTGTGTTCTTTGGAGTTTGGCTGTAGAAGCTTATTTGTGACAGTGAACATCAATGAACTGCCAAGAGGTAGAGGGAAAGCTCAGATGTCTTGAGTGCAGAGGAAGAAACAGGTGATGAGGCCGTAGGGCACTGAAGGTCAACCTCATGAAGGACGATTCTCCTAGGGGCCCTTGTCTCTAACCCATCCCAAACAACATTCACTCCTAGAATACTCATGCTCGGGCTCGAAATCCTTGGATGTTGCCATTATCACCTGTACACTGAGTGTTGAACTTCTTAACACAGGTCTCCCCTCTTACCCCTACTAATCTTTGCTGCTAAATTATTCCTTAACAGACATTGCCCATTTATTTGTTATTCGACCTCTTATAATATGGCATTCAATCCATATGGCTGAATAAATGGAAAAATAAGGGCCAGCAGGTGGCGTGGTGGACACTCCCATGGCCAATCATGGTTCGAGTCCCGGACCTAGTGGCTTGCTTTCTCACTTTCCCTCTCTCTCTCTCTCTCTGTGTGTGTTTCTCTCTGATCAAATAAAAGAATGAATAAATAAAAATTAAATAAATAATTATTTTAAAAAGTGGGAAAGTAAATGAGAGCTGGAATGAAAGGGTGAATGATACCGGTACTGACTATCTTTATTTATTTTTTAAGAGAGATTTTTGCTATAGGGCGTGTGCACTCTCCAGAGAGACAGAGAGAGAAAAAGTGAGAAATCACCCCCCAGGGGGATGGCCATGATGCATCCCCTTTTCCTCCATTCTCCTCTTGGGATTTTGGGCATGCACACATGCACGCCTGGTGTGAGTTTCAAGCTGCCAGGTCTGGGTCTCAACTATGTACAAGTTCAGCAACATAACCATTATGCCATCTGCTGGTCCTGCTGACTATCTTTATAACAATGGCTTTCTGAGTGCCAAAACAGAACTTGATGATAATCTATAATTCTCCTTTGTAAAATGTTTCAGCAAGTTTAAAAAAAGAATCTCTATACAAATCAAACATTGCGTTGTTGGTTAGTCAAATGTTTTCTTTTGGTGGTTTTAGTTACCTTGATGTTTCCTCATTATAGCAGACAGGCTCCATTGACATGAAGATCTCTGATTGCAACAGGCTTCTCTTGGTGATCGGTCTGGCGTGTCTGTGAGGACTGCCATTTAATGAGACGCTAAGAGATCACACCTTCGTTTCCCTGTCAGATCCCTGAGTGCGGCAGGGAATCACCAGAATGGCCAGGACTTCGACTTTGCTCTGGGATTTCACCGGCAGCCCATTTATTCAGCTCTCCTGGCAGGACTGGAGACTTGCCCCACTAACTCAGTGACATTGTGTTCTAATTAGGTGTCTCAGCACAGCAGGCATTCCGGTCTTGAACGCTTCTGTGTCTTTAATGCGCCAACAAGCTGTCTGACTTTCAGCTTCCTGATGGTTGGGAAATGCCCCCTGCCCTGTGAGAGGAGGTGGCCTGCGGAAGTCCCCTAGTGCAGTGCGCACCCCAGGAGGGCCTTGAGAAAGAGCTGCTGCCCTCCCCTGTTTCCTCTTGGCCTTCTTTCTGACCTTCTAGTGCTTTAATTAACCTCTGGGATAAGATGGTTGCTTGTGAGGCTTACCTGTTTCTTCATCCCATATGGAAGTCCAGCAGTTCTATAAACAGAGACTATGCGGGTTCCACATTTCACTTCCTGGAATCCTCACAAGGTGCCTCATGAGTAGGAAGGCTTATTCTCTTTGCTTTTCAGAGGGAGACATCACGACTGAGGAGTCAGTGGAGGTTACGTGTGCGCAGCTCACAGATAGAATGGAAAGTGTTCAGATGCAAGCAGTGAGGGCCCGCTAATTCTTTCTGGTCTTAGTTTTTGTTTTGTTTTTGTTTGTGTTTTTGTTTTTTGTTTGTTTGTGTGTTTGTTTTTAGAGAGGTTTTTGCTATAGGGCACGTGCACTTGCCAGAAAGACAGAGAGAGACAGAGAGACAGAAAGCAAGAAATCCCCCCCAGGGGGGATGGCCACGTCACAATCCCTTCTCCTCCATTCCCCTCTTGGGATCCTGGGCATGCACACACATGCGCCCGGCGTGAGTTCAAGCCACTTGGTCCGAGACTGGAACCGTGGTCAACTACATGGGAGTCTAGCGACATAGCCATTACGCTAACTGCTGGTCCCTGATCTTAGTTTTTTGTTTGTTTGTTTTAAACGAATTACTTTATTTAACTTTATTTATTTATTTTAATTTGACCAGAAAGGAACAGAGTGAGAGAAAGAGAGAGAGAAAGAGAGAAAGCAAGTCACCAGATCTGGGACTTGAACTGTGGTTGGCCATGTGGGAGTCCAGTGCCCTTAACCAACCCGCCACCTGCTGGGCCCTTTGTTTTATTTTTAAGTGCCACAGGGCATGTGCACCTGCCAGCAAGAGAGAGCATAAGAGAGAGCAAAAGCGAGCACCCCCCAGAGAGGCATGGCCATGCTGCAACCATCTTTCCTCCATTTCTCAGTCCCATCGGGGTTTGGATACGTACTTTTTGTTTTCAAAGCTGCAGGGACGGGACTTGAATTGTTGTTGACTATGTGGGATCCAGCTCCCAATGCACAGCTCGTAACCACTGTACTACGGGGCTGTTTTTCTGGTCCTGAGTGGCACTGGTTGGGGGAGGCGTTTGAAGTAGCTGACCTAGTAGCCACTTGGCTTGCGGGTTGGTTGATATGTGGCCTTGCCATGGCTCCTGCCATGGCTTGTAAGGTGTGTGTCACTGTCAAGCCTTATCAGCAGAGAGGGTCAGTGAGGGACGTGACAGGAGCTCCCAGGTGCCTCCCTCCAAATCGCTTGGTCCTCAGCCACTGCACTGGCCTGCCTTCCACTCGCGGGCTCTGAGTGACCTGCATGGGATCTGGTTCTATGCCGGACCCAAAGATGGGAAGGCTACATCCCTGCCCTAAAGGCATTCCTTGGGGCTGGCCAGGTGTAGTGCAAACATGCCCTGGACTGAGAGAGAGTCCAGCTGCAGAGCTCGGCCCTGCCTGGCCCCTCCCCTGGGCAGCCTCCTTTGAGCCCCATCTGGAACAAGGAGGAAGAACTCTCATGTCAAGTGCTCAGCTCAATCCCTTCTCTGCCAGCTTCAGTCCAGAGGGGAGAGAACAGGAGGTGCTGCTGTGCTCTCAGTGTCTGGGGAGCTCATTGGTCATGTCTGGGCCTCGGCAACTTCTCTTTCAGTCCTGGGCACGTGGGCAGGATAGCTCCAGAGCCCAAGAAGGCTGACATTGTCTGCTGGTGTTGCCAGGAGGGCCATGTACCCAGCTTGCATGCCAACACATTCTGGGGCTTTGGTGAGGCCACCTGCCTGATGAAGGGGTAATGGGCTGCTAGGGGTGGTGGGACGGAAATGCCACAGGACTGCTCACTGCTGGGGCTGTGCTTCAACTGAAGGCAGCGTTCCCGCACCTGGACAAGAAAACCCGTCCCAGAGAAGCGGAGCCATCGTGGAGAGGAGCCCAATAGACTTTGGAGCCAGATGCGCCCAGGTCCCAGCTCTGCCCTGACGTAGCTGACCGTAGCTGACTGTTCCCAGGCCCTGTGCTCCGGCCTTATCACCACTACGCCAGTTAATGCTCACATTCAATGCTAAGGAAAACTATGTTACAAGAAAGGGGAGCTTAGATCACGCCTTTCCATGGAGACATTCCCAGAGAGCGGCAGTGCCAGGCCTAATTAATTCTGCCTGACGGAAGTCCATGCACTAAGTCATCGGGCCTCCCGTCAGAATGTGTCCTGTGGGGACTGACAGGTGAGACCGTTCCCGTCCTAAGAGAAGACAGGTTTCCCACTTCGAGTATCTCTGAAATGGGCATCATAATGTGCATCTTGCAGGGCTTTGGCGAAGACTGGAGTTCATGTGAAGAGGTGTTGGGGAGAGGCCCTGTGGGTAGGACTGTGCCCTCAGAGGCACGTGGGTAAGCAGGATCCAGCAAGACCAGGGTGACAGCCTGCACTTACTGCTATCACTTTTTCAATTAATTATCTTCTTTCTTCTCCCCAATTTGTTTATTTCTTGAGAGAGAGAGAGAGAGAAAGACCAAGAGAGAGAGCGAGACAAGCACCCTCAACAAGGTCTCATGCTGCAAACCCCTCACTCCCTACCACAATCCCTCCTTCCCAGGCAGCCGGGACTGCAGGCATGCACACACGCCAGGCCTGTGCAGGTCGACCTGGGAGCTGAATCCTGCTCTCCCTCATGGCTTCCAGCATGGCAGAGCACTGCCTACTGCAGCACCACCATGGCTGGGCCTACAGAAATTTTTCTCCAAAAGCAACACATTAAGTCAAAATGGGACAATAGTTGAGTCTGAATGGTGAGGTTACAGATTCTGTTTTTAATTTTTTTTCTAAATAAATGTAATGTGTATTCTATTTTTTCATAATAATTGTAATACATGTGGATGTATTAATTATGGAAGATGTAGAAACCTGAAAAAGGGGAGTGAGAAAAAGTTTACTTCCCACTGCTCAGAGAAAACTACCATTAATATTTTTTCTTTACTGTCAGTGTCTCATTAGTGGCTTTACTGTTTTACGTTGTTGGTACCCTTCTATACTAACTCCCCTTTTAAAACTCAGTAGGTCATAAATGATTTACCAGGACATCCAATAACTTTAAAACATATAGGAATTAATGGTTGTTTTTCACTTTTTTCTGCAAAGAGGCTTGTTACCTTTGTGATGAAAAAGAAAGAAATTTATGCTTCAAAGAACTGCATTGTGTTAAAGAAAATGTGTAGGGGGTACACTGCTTTGTCCAGCAGGTGTAGTGTCTTACGTTTTATGTCTAGTGCAGCCAGGTGGAGAGTAATAATACTCCAGCAGTAACGATGACATATGACATGGAGTAAGCATAGACGATTCTGTGCAGATGAAATGTGATCAGATACGCACTGTCTTTAGGACGGTGTAGGACATGTTAAGTGCTCAGTAATGACAAAACTGTGTCAGTCAATGACATACAAAGAGAATAAAACAGGCGTTGGGGGCGACCCAGACTCAGAGGACAGCACTGCCAGTGGGGTGCTAGAGCCAGCTCCCATAGGGTCTCAAAAGCCAAGTGTTGTATACTCAGAAATTTCGCCAGCTGGTTTTAAAGATTGTGAAATCCTATTGCTAGCTTGAAATCTGTCATGGTAGGAGTATTTACACCATGGAAATGGAAATCATCAAATGCTATAAATCAGGGCTTCTTTTTTTTTAAAACTGGAGAGACAGAGAAAAAAGTGAGAAATCACCCCCCCCAACCCCCCAGAGGCGGATGGACACACCACAATCCCTCCTCTCGGGATTTTGGGCATACACGTACACACATGCATCCCGCGGGAGTTTCAAGCCTCTGTGTCTGGGGCTCAAACCGCTTTCCACCATGTGGGAGTCCAGAGCCTTAACCATTATGCCACCTGCTGGCCTCCAGGGCTATTTATTTGTCTATTTATTTCTTTACCTAACAGAGCATTGATTTACTAGCACACTACTGGTAGGGACACTCCAAAGACAAGTTTTGCTCCTTCTCTAAGTAGTGGAGTCCTGGAGAAGAAGCTTCTGAGGGCTCGTTGGCAGGTTTTGTTGAGATGGAGTGTGAGAAACACAGTCTTGGTCTCACTGCTTGCTTGAGCTGGAAGGAGGAATGGGGACGCCTAAGCTCTGGGGAACTTACATGGGCAAGCCACAGAAGTTATCGTTTATGTTCCTACAGCAGGAACACCTGGATTAGAGGACGGGCCTGCAGGAGAGGTGGAAACCTGCTACCTGGAGTAACAAGGCCCTATTACTGGGAATGGGAATTCACCACTGCAGTCTAGCAGGCTGTGGACTGCCCCTCCTACACTGGACCTGCACATTTCACATGAACACAGAATGTTACACTGACTACACATGGGGTTGCTCATTGATTACGTGCTTTTACTGTACTTTCTGAATACACACACACGCGCACACACATACTAGTCATTTCAAACATAATCTGGAAGATAAAGAGGAAGACTGAAATTTCATACTACCTGGAGATAATCACCATTAGTATTTTAGAGTTCATCTTTCATATATCCTTTTTGTAGTTTTCAGAAATGGGGCTAGCAGGTGGCATAGTGGTTGGGGCATTGGACCCCCACATGACCAACCACAGTTTGAGTCCCACACCTGGTGGCTTGCTTTCTCACTTTCCCTCTCTCTATCTCTTTCTAGTCAAATTGAAAATAATAAAATAAATAAATAAATAATTCATTTTAGTTTTGGAGGGGTTTTTCCTATAGGGCATGTGCACATGCCAAAAAGACAGAGACAGGGAGACAGAAGGTGAGCCTTGCCACAATCCCTTCTCCTCCATTCTCCTCTAGGGATCTTGGCACGCATGCACATGAGCATGGTGTAAGTTTAAGCCACCGGGCCTGGGACTTGAACCACAGTTGACTACATGGGAGTCCAGCAATGTAGCCATTATGCCATCTGCTGGTCCCAATAAATAATTCTTAAAATGAAAGAAATAAATAACAAATATTAAAAGAAAAAAATGCATTTATTTCTTCCATGAGCAAGAAAGACACAGAGAGAGTAAAAGAGAGTCAGACGGCTCCCTGACGGGGTCTTGTTGCTGTGGTCCATCTCCAGCTTCAGCCAGCCCTGGGTCATGGGCACACGTGTGCCCGGTGTCCTTGGGGAGGTCTCTGGGTGCAGACCCTCAGCCTTTCCACGGGGGTTAGCCTCACAGAGTTGCGGTTGCCCGCTGCACCACTGTTTGGCCCTTTTGTACGTTATGCATGTTACAATTTTGTTTAATGGGGTGAGTGCTGCTTCTTATTGAAATCACGTATTCCTTTCAATACAGTAAAGCTAGTTTCATTTGGAGGAAATTTTCACAAAATCTCCCACTGTGTGTGTACTGTGTGAGTAGAGTTTTTTATTTAATGATTTATTTTAGGATTATTTAATGATTTATTTATTATTGTTATTTTAAAAATTTGATCTGAGAGAGAGAGACAGGGAAAGTGAGAAAGCAAGAAGCCAGGTTCAGGACTTGAACCATAGTCGGCCATATGGAGCCCAATGCCCTATCCACCTTGCCACCTGGTGGCCCCATGAGTAAAGTTTTGGACTAAAAGTCAGGAGATGCTGAGAAGTGATGGCTCTGGTCACTTAATTAATCTGAATTTGAGCAAGACATTTCAGTTCTCGAGGCTCCAGTTTCCCCCATAGTGGAGGTTGGCTGAGTGATCTCTGAGCTCCCTTTCTGTTCCAGAATTCAGCGTTCCTAGATCCGGGAGACAGTCAGATCATGCACAGGAGGGAGGACAGACTCCACAGTCCGCACTGAGGGGAGATACCAAGTTTGCTGCTATATATTTTCGGGCTAGAGAGTTAAACTTCTAATGAAGTTCCTGGCTTGAGAAATGGAGAAATAACAATTATAATATAGGAATATATGGATTGACTAGAAGATAGACACAAGGCACTAAGCATACATTTATGCATACAGACACTGCACCCAGGAATCTCTGAGTACACTGGGCACGCCGGTGTGCCCGTGGTCCAGGACTGGCTCAAGCTGGGGTGGATCAGGGCACCAAGGCCCTGTTGGGGTGCTATCTCTCTGCCTTTCAATTCCTCTCTCTGTGTCTCTCTTATTCCTGAAAAAAATAATTTCTAAAACCTTGAAAAAAAGGATATGTGAAGATTAATGGTGATTATCTCCAGGTAGTATACATACATGTATATATGTGTGTAATACATAAATACACATAGCTTCAGAGAACATGCTTTTAGGTATAGTATGTGTTTATTTAGTAAATAATATTATTGTATAATTACATATTATGCAATATAGATAATATATAGTGTACAATTCTTATATATTACATGCATAGTTTATAAATATACAAAATATGTCAATAGACACATATATGTGTACATATACATATGTACTTACAAACATAGCAGCATTCTTTTTGGATCTAATCCTAATTAAGAAACAAACTTTGTTATTACAAATTAACAGAATTTGTTATTACAGGTTATCAAAATAAAACAATGCATCTTATGTAATTTCCAAAAGGCTACTTTGTCATCTTGAGGTGAAACATAATTTAAAAATAGGATATGAAATTCAATGGAGTAGGGGGAGTGAGGAGTGATACAACAGCAGAATCTTGCTGCTCTATCAGAGAGCTCATTTCTGAGGATGGTCCATTTTCTGAAGAGTTTACTATACACACTCTGCTATTTGGTGATGTTTGTCCAACTCTACTCAAACAGGTGCTACTGAATAAAGCCTTACTGACTCTAAGCAAAATGAAGAAAGGCTACATATTTTTGCCCCATGCTAATGCTTTACGTTTTCCATAAAAGTGAAAGAAAAAAGGAGTTGTGAAGGGGATTTCATCAAGAACCCGGTCTTTTGTTTTTACACCAAAAATCAGATAAAATAAAAGAAATCATTTTTCCAGCTCATGTTGTCACCATTTCGAACTTTTTTTTTTTTTTTTTGAGAGATTTTTCACTGTAGGGTGCGTGCGCTCGCCAGACAGACAGAGAGAGACATAGAGACAGAAAGCAAGAAATCACCCCCCAGGGGGGATGGTCACGCCGCAATCCCTTCTCCTCCATTCTCCTCTCGGGATCTTGGGCATGCACGCACATGCGCCCGGCGTGAGTTTTAAGCCACCGGGTCCGGGACACAAACCGCGGTCGACTATGTGGGAATCCAGCGACACAGCCATTACGCTAACTGCTCGTTCCCACCATTTTGAACTTTTGAGGTCACGTCCTACCCTGGGAAGTTACTTCACTTCTGAACAATTGTAACACTTCCTCTGAGGAATCCCAGCTGCCGCTGAGAAGGAGCCTGAGAATGTCCTTCCAAGCAAGGTCAGTGATTCATTCAGTCAGAATCCAAAATAGTCCTGGGCAATAAGTATTGGACAGTTTCATCACGTAGATTTTTTTTTTTTTTTTTACTTTTTTTTTTTGGAGAGATTTTCACTGTAGGGTGCGTGCGCTCGCCAGACAGACAGAGAGAGACATAGAGACAGAAAGCGAGAAATCACCCCCCAAGGGGGATGGTCACGCCGCAATCCCTTCTCCTCCATTCTCCTCTCGGGATCTTGGGCACGCACGCACACGCGCCCGGCGTCATCACGTAGATTTAATATTGGATCTTTAGCTTTATTGTATCATTAAGGATACATCCCCCTCCCCCCCTTTTTAAGGTTTATTTATTTATTGAGACAGCGGGTCAACACCTTCAGCCCAGTCTTGACGCCATGACTCACCCCAGCTTCAGCCAGTCCTGGTTGCTAGAGGTCTCTGGATGTGAACCCAGAGCCTTTCCATGTGGGTCAGCCTTGCGGACTTTTGCATCTGGCACCAAAGAAACAATTATTTGACAATTAAAAAAACTATAAATGTAAAGTATTTTGGACCGACTTAGTGGAAGAGACTTCGCTTAGATAAAGACAAGGAGAAAGGTAAGAGGGCTGGAAGAATTTGGAAGTTTTTTTTTTTTTTTAAACAAAGTTACATAATTTACTATATGCAGACGGCAAGAAAGTGTTGTCTGGACAAGCACGACCCTGTCTCACCGGCTAGCAGCATGAGGAAGACAAGGCAGATATCCTGCCCAGGGAAGGGGCTGCTCTGGATGGATTGGGACAGTTCCTTTTCCGTGAATAACAGGGGCTGTGTGAGATTTGCTGTATGGGAATGAGCTCTTTCCCATGAATTTCTTCTCCTTTTAAGGGTCTCCCATTGTCTTATGCTCTGCTTTAATTTCATTATTAGCCTTCCAAACTCATCCAACCAGAGGGTTACTTTGTGGAAGAACAAACCATTGTTTGTTTTAAATTTATTGATCTTCCTGACCCAGACACTAAATTGAAATGACATTGAAAATATCAATCTGGGGCTACTCAGGTAGTGTGGTGGTTAAGGCAACTGGATCCTACATAGCCAAGTACACTTGAGTCCTCGATTTGGCAGCTTGGAAAACATGCCAGATGTGGGTGTGTGGGTGCCCAAAATCCCAAGAAAAGAATAGAGGAGAAGGATTGTCTCATGACCATCCCCTGGGGGATGATTTCTCACTTTCTCTTTTTCAGTCTCATGTGCCCTATAGTAGAAACAAAAACAAAACAAAGCAAAATAGTATCAATCTGAAAAAGAGAATTCCAGGGATTGGCTCTATTTTTAAAGTTACTCCACTTTGGAGTAAGTATTCAGAGCAGGTAGGACTTTGGAAAACAAGTTGCGAGCAAATAACTAAGTGATTAAACTTCATTCAGGTTAGACTTCTAGTATTGTTTTGTTTTTAATTTATAATCGTCATAGTGAATGGGGGCACACCAAGTTACAATTTATAAATTGTTTCAGGGATCACTAATTATATCAGTTGATCCTCACAGGAGCAGAATGACTCAGACACCAAGTTACAATTTATAAATTGTTTCAGGGATCACTAATTATATCAGTTGATCCTCACAGGAGCAGAATGACTCAGTTCCATCTTTATCTCAGTTTACAGGTAAGAAGACCATGGCTCAGAGAGATCAGATGATGTTACCCAGCTTTCTGGTAAACCAGAGGCACTGCTTGAAAACAAGTTTAAAGCTTTCCGACTTTAAATATCTTGTTTTTCCAATTGTCTTTTAAAATTAACGTGGCCTAAGCTGGCCTTGTAAAGACTGTGCATGGAAAGTCAGATCTCTAATGGCCAACCAAGGTTCAAGTTCCAACCCCTGTGGCTTGGAAAACATATGTGTATGTGCCCCAAATCCTGATGGGGTAGAGAAATGAATAAAGGATTGCAGCGTGATCACACCCTATAGTTTGGTGCTAT
Organism: Tupaia belangeri chinensis; assembly: GCF_000334495.1. NCBI lineage: Eukaryota > Metazoa > Chordata > Mammalia > Scandentia > Tupaiidae > Tupaia > Tupaia belangeri. The sequence goes on from NW_006159576.1 coordinate 1,321,678, forward strand.
CTCTCTCAATCAGGTGAGTGCACATGCCCTCTGGCAATGAAAAAGATAGATATAAAAGACCTAAAACCATGGAATTCTTGATCTGAAAGGGACCGTAGACATCTCCTGGGCCAGCATTTGCCTAGTTCTGCTGGATAACATCTGTTTTTTGTTTGTTTGTTTGTTTGTTTTTTTGAGAGATTTTCACTGTAGGGCGCGTGCGCTCACCAGACAGACAGAGAGAGACATAGAGACAGAAAGCGAGAAATCACCCCCCAGGGGGGATGGTCACACCGCAATCCCTTCTCCTCCATTCTCCTCTCGGGATCTTGGGCACACATGCACACGCGCCTGGCGTGAGTTTTTTAAGCCACCGGGTCCGGGACACGAACCACGGTCGACTACATGGGAGTCCAGCGACATAGCCATTACGCTAACTGCTGGTTCCCTGGATAACATCTGTTTTGACAAAGCAAGGTTTGGGAAATGTCAGGTTAAAGGGTTTTAAATGGATTATTTACTGGAGAATGTCCTGGAGCTTTTATTATGCTACTAGATCTTGTTGCCTTTTTTAAAAAAAGTTTATTTATTTCATTTTCTTTTATACATTCAGTCATGTTATTTAGCTTACTAGGTGACTATTCCATCATGTGAACATTCCCCCCTAGTCCAGTTGATAAAACCATAAAATTATCTTCAACAGATAATACCACATGTCTTTGTCCCGTTAATGCTCTGCCCCTCTTTTGTAGTCTTCTGTGTGAATCTCAGAGCAAACGGAACTGGGATTATATCATGGTTTTGACAACATTATGAGGACGGGTGCAGTTTCCTTGGGTCATGCTACTTGTAATCTTAGGGCTTCAATCAACCCTGTGTGAGCTGGTGTCCACGGGCTACTGTGTGGCCAGCCCTGTTGGTGGGCCTCATCCAGGCCTCCAAGCTTCCTCACTCACATCTGCCTGCATCTTGGTCCTTAGGATTCCAGGCTCCAGGGAGAGGGGTTGTGCAAGGCACCCTCTTTGCCCACCCTTAGATTCCAACTCTCCTGCTCACTGTTTGTATAAGGCAGTGTCTCTGGGTATCCATTCCTCATCTGCAAAATAGGACTAATAGCAATGTTGATGCCATAGGTTGTTGTAGGGATTAAATTAAATCGTGTATGTAACACACTCAGTTTATTGCCTGGCCCCTACTAAGTGTTCAGAAAACTAATACTTTTGTTAGTACTGTCTTAATTTGGTCACTGAGTAAGTATTGCCAAAAGATATGTTGGCTGTCTTCCGTTCTTTCCTCCGGATAGGCGAGGGCTGGTCCCTGGTGGATGTGCATGCCCTCTGGCAATTAGAAAAAGTTAAAAAAAATTTTTAATGAAAAGAAAAAAAAGAATTATCATTATCAAGTGGTTTTCTTGAGGTCATGCTTTCTACATGATTGTGGGATACTGTGGGTTTTATAGGAATAGTGATTGTAGGGACCAGCAAATGGCATAATGGTTACATCACTGGACTCCCAGATAGTAAACCATGGTTCGAGTCCTGGACTCAGTGGCTTAAAACTCATGCCGGGCACATGTGAGTGCGAGCCCAAAAGCCTAAGAAGAGAATGGAGGTGGGATTGTGGCATGGCCTTCTCCCCAGGGGGTGATTTTTTTGCTTTCTGTCTCTTTGTCTCTTTCTGTCTCTCACGCGAGCTCACTTGCCCTATAGCAAAAATCTCTCTCTAAAAAAAAAAAAAAAAAAAAAAAAAGAGCGATTTTATCTCTCACGGGTATGGTCCTATGTCCCGCCGTATATTCTATGGCAATTTCCTCATGAGAATTTCCTTTCAGAAGTGAGTTCTTTTTTTTTTTTTTTTTTTTTTGCTACGGGTATGTGTTCATGTGAGAGAGAGAGGAAATGAGAAGTCACTCCCCGGGGGGATGGCCACACCACAATTCTTTCTCCTCCATTCTCCTTTGGGATTTTGGGTGCCCATGAACAAGCACCCAGTGTGACCTTCAAACCACTGAGTCTGGGACTTAAACCACAGAGTTGACCATGCAGAATCCACTCCCTTAACTTTCATGTCACATGCTGGCCCCAGAATTAAGTTTTTTTTTTTTTTTAATTATTTTAATGGGCACAGGATATGTGTGCTTAGGAGAGAGAGCAAACTCCAAGGTAGGGTGCAGTCACGCTGCAATCTCCTGTATTCCATTTCTCTAACCTATCGGGATTTGGGCATGTATGCAGAAGTATCTAGCATGTTTTTTAAGTCACTGGGGCTGGAATTCAAACCTCAGACAGCCATGCGGGATCTGGCTCCCAACGCGCAGTGCTTAACACTACAGGGGTGGCCCCAGAATCAAATTCTAGGAAATGTGTTTAGTGTCTCCTTATGATCTTGATCTGCTCATTTTGGTTTCAAGTCTCAACTTACTCAACTTCCTCTCAACTAAAAAAGGAATACCAAAGGCAAAGCGAGTTAAAACGAAAGAGTTTATTTGACTAGAGAATACCACAAAATCCAAGTCACCCCAGATAATGTGTACTAAGACCTTACAGATGTCAGGATGATTTTAAAGGCAAAAGTGACAAATAGAAGGGTGTGGCAGGTTTATACAGCGGTGAGTGGCTGAGTTCCATGAGAAGCAGCAAGACAAGCTGCCACTTTGCCTAACCTTAAGCTTGGAGATAAGTCTGGTAGGTAAAGGAAGAATATATCTTGGCTGTTCATAAATATACAAGTCTAGGACCAGCAGTTGGCATAATGGCTATGTTGCTGGACTCTCATGTAATCAATCATGGTTCGAATCCCGGCACGGGTGGCTTAAACTCACGCCAGGCGTGTGTGCGTGCGTGCCCAAGATCCCAAGAGGAGAATGGAAGAGAAGGGATTGTGGCATGGCCATTCCCCCTGGGGAGTGATTTCTTGCTTTTTGTCTCTCTGTCTCTCTCTTTCTGGTGAGCGCATGTACTCTATAGCAAGACCTCTCAAAACAAACAAACAAATAAAAACAAATAAAAAAACAAAACAAAAAATCCCCCACAAGTCTAATGACTTTAGCTGACATCTCACACTTCTTCAGGTGCATGTTCCTAAGAAATCCACACGATGCAGATGAGTTTTCTGTCCTCATGGTGCTGCTGACTCAGGTAGCTCTGATTTCAGGTCGGCTGAAATCTTCTGTCTGTAGGAAAAACTGGTGAATTATTTAGGGGAAACTATCAACTTCCTTACAGTTTCAGTTTCATAATTTGCCATCTTAACAGGAGTGACTCCACTTTGGTCTGGTCCATTGGAACCTTGAGCAGGAGTTTAGCATAAAAGTTTTTCTCTTTTGACTTGTGGTTTGCATATTCCTGGATTCCTATTTGTTTCTTCCACATATTTAGAATTTTTGTCTTCAATATCTTCGTTTTGCAACTGGTATTTTTCCTCCTTTATGAGGGAGAGAGAAAAAGAGCAAAGGAGAGAGACAAAAGAGACAGAGATAAGAGATGAGTTTGAGAGACAGACAGACACAGGTCAGGCTGTGATTTTCCTGCCCCAGCCCCCTACAGCGTGGGTCTCTTGCTGCTTTCAGCCCTCCAAGGGGTGACACTCTCTGTGCCCCACAACTGGACCTGCAATCGATGTTATGTAAGCCACTTGGTCTTTGGGGGGCCAGCTGTGGCACGGAGGTTGGGGCAGCTGGAACCCACATGGCTGATTGTGCAGTTCAAATCTTCGACTCGGCAGCTTAAAAAACATGCCAGGGGTGTGTGCGTGCATGTCCAAAATCCCAAGAAAAGAGTGGAGGAGAAGAGATTGAGGCACGGCCATGCCCAGGGGGGCCGATTTCTCACCTTCTCTCTCTCTCTGTTTCTCTCTTTCTCCCTGGCAAGCACATGCTCCCTATAACAAAACTTTTTTTAAAAAAAGAAAGTTTTAAAGAAGTCTTTGGACACTAGGAGCAGGCTACACACACACACACACACACACACTCATGCACAAGTATACATATACATATAGATAAACATCTCAAAAGGACAAGCTGAGTGTTGAACAACAACAACAAAAAAACTATGCTATTATTTGTGTGGCACATCGTGAGTAATCTGTAACAGAGCCATACGAGAACCAAAGTGGTCTACATTATAGTGAGGCTTGGAGTCCATCTTAATAGGTTAAAACTGTAGGAAAATCCTCTTTAACTTCTTTTACCTCACAGTAAGTCTTACAAAACCTCATCTTGGGACCAGCAGATGGCAGAATGGTTACATCGCTGGACTCACATGCAGTTGACTACAGTTCGAGTCTCAACCCAGAGGCTTAAAACTCACGCCAGGTGCATGTGCATGTGTGCCCAGAATCCTGAGAGGAGGATGGAGGACAAGGGATTGTGATGTGACATCCCCCATTGGGGGTGATTTCTCACTTTCTGACTCTCTCTGGTGAGTGCATGTGCCTTATAGTAAAAAAAAAAATCTCTCTAGAAGAAAAAAAAAAAAACAAAAACAAAACTGATCTTTACCCCTCTCACAATAGAGGGAGCCTAATGCTTAACTATTGGAAGCTACTGATAACCTTAGTGAGTCTCAACAGGCACCCGGCTGTGCAGACAGGGCAGGGAACCTCCCATACTGGCCAGGCGAGAAGATTTTACCAGCTTTTGCATCGCGAAGCCACACTGAGACCGGCAGGGTTTCTAATCCACGATCTGAGAGTGGCCTTGATGGAATCCATTTGCATCTGCTGCCTTGTTAGTCTCTGCTTATCTTTCTTTTTTCTTCTTTTTTTTTTTTTGAGAGTTTGAGAGGTTTTTGCTATAGGGCGCATGCGCTTGCCAGCCAGACAGAGAGAGAGACAGAAAGCGAGAAATCACCCCCCTGGGGGGATGGCCACGCCACAATCCCTTCTCCTCCATTCTCCTTTCGGGATCTTGGGCACGCATGCACACACGCCCGGCGTGAGTTTAAGCCACCGGGTCCGGGATGCGAACCGCGGTCGACTATGTGGGAGTCCAGTGACATAGCCATTACGCTAACTGCTGGTCCCAAGTCTCTACTTATCTTTAAGCCCTTTGAAGAAAACCGAAACTGCTCATCCACCTTGCCCTGCATGCCCAGAAGGGAAACTGCTTCGGTGGTGATTCCTGAGCTATCACAGCTCCCAGGTGACCCTGTTGGACACCAGGACCAGGCTGCCTTGTCATGTTGACCCAAGAGATAAATAGCCAGCCCTCCATGTTTAATGTCCCTGACACCGACTCTTCCCCCATACAAGTTTGCTATCTTGTCTGGCCCTGCAGAGATGGTTCTGAACTCTAGTCTACTCTCTCCCTGGTGTTGGCCTCACTGGATAAATTCCTTTCCTTACTCACGAATTCTTTCCTGTGTCTTTGTCAAGTGGCAAATGACACGGACGTGATTTCTGGTTCCCCTGAGTGAGCACCCTGCCCATTCAGCACCGAGGGTATGCTCCAAACCTGGAACTCTCCTCTCCTTCACCCCCTGCCATGGCCAGGATTATGTGCTCCCTTCCCATGTGCACCTCACAAGATTGGAGGCACTGAGCCCTGCACTCTGCTGACTCTGTTCACGGGTAAGAGAGTTTGCCATTGAAATCCTCAAAACGCGTGTGTGGAAATCAAGCCCTACGTTGGAGGCAGAAAGTCTGCACCAATCCTTGGTTTATGCATGCCTTGTCCTTACCGTATCTAACCTAAACCTGTGCTCCCTGATGGCACGGAGCACTTACCGACTGGCTGTCATGGCCATCCCACCCTGCTCCTCTCTAGGGAATAAATGCACTCAGGTTTTCCCCCGCTGGACCTTGGAGTGTGTTCCTTGGACTCAGTAACCACTGTGGGCAAGCCCTCATAGAGTTGTGTTTCCCACCTTCCAAGCATCAATCCTCTTTAAGCAGTTACCTGCTAATTCATTGTGCTCAGAGGCTGGGACCACGTGGCGGCCTCAGTTCGAATTCCTGACCCAGTCAGCCTGCAATGTATTGGGCATGCGTGCTAGTGCCTGAGAGCTGGTCTGGAGGAGTGGAGGATCGTGATGTGACCAGGTGGAGGTTCTCGCTCTCTCCCTCTCTCTCTCCTGTGTATACACATGCCATATCATGAATAAAGAAAAAAAAATGAGAGGCAACAGTGTTTCTTTGGCTTCCGGAAGCCCTAGATGGAAACGTGTCCTTGATTCGTAATTTAGCTATTACAGATTGGATGTCTGCTAGGTACCAAGTGTGAACAGAGGGCCTGGGGGTACAGAAAGTAATGCAGTAGACAAAACCGCGGCCCTCGTGGAGTTTGCAGACAGCAGTCAAGCAGACAAGCGACATACTTTGAGGGCAGGGGTGGGGGTAAGTGGAACGGAGAGAAATAAAGAAGGTGTTGTGGGAGGGGCCTGCTGGGGAGAAGAGGCAGATGGCTGCTGGAGGGCATGCTTGAGCAGAGGCGAGTGCTGAGAAGCCTGTGGAACATTCTGGCTGGCCAAGTGAGCATGGCTTCTCTGAGAGACAGAAAAGGTGACTCGTTAGAATTTCTACGTAAGGATTCACGTAAGTTGTTCCTGAATTATAGTGTGTCAGGAAAACTTTGTCTCTGCAGACCCATTTGTATTGTTTTGTTTTGTTTTAAGTTAATTTTATTTAAAGAGTAATTTAATTGATTGATTGATTTTTAATTTGACTAGAGAGACAGAGAGAAGGAAAGTGAGAAAGCAACTCACCAGGTCTGAGACTCGCACTACAATAGGCCATGTGGGAGTCCAGTGTCTTCAACCACCATGCCACCTGCTGGCCCCTATTTATTTCTTGGGAAAAAGGAGAGAGAGACAGGGACCCCAACAAGGTCTTGCCATGCCACGATCCTCCCTGCACCCGTCCTGTCTTCAGAATCATGGGTGTGGTGTCAGTGTACCTAGCATATTCAGGTTGACCCCAGATCTAAACCCTGGGCCTTCCAGATGGCTCCAAAATCATGCAGTGGCACCCTACTGCCCGTGTCACTGTGATGGGGCCAATTCATGCTCTTTGTGAGAAAATGTAAACTCTGTAGCCTGCAAAGTTTCTCTTTTGGCCTGGGCTTCAAGAAAACTTGGAGCCAAATTCTGTGCCGACTGGTGGTGGGGGATCAGTTTATCTCAGGGATGCAGGAGCAACTGCCCACTTTGCTTCTTTGGAGAAATACATTATGGAATACATTGCCATTTTCCTGAGCTTTCTCCATGTGTGCTGTGTGTTCACCCACATGTCGTCCACTTGGAAGGCTAAAGAATTAAACTTCCAGTTGTCATTCAGCAGATTTGAGCGAGGACGTTGTACCAGGAGGCAGATTCCGTGGCCTTGTTGGCTCACTGTATGTACATTTACTAAGTGCCCAGCAGAGTCCAGCCACTGGTGGGGACCTGGGGAGAAAGATGAAGGGGACAGTCCTGCCCTCAGTGTGTTTCCTCACACCTTAGGATGCAGTGCAAATGAAAACAGTGAATTATGACAGCTATCTGAAGTCATTTGGCCCAGGGTCGGGGCCCAAAGAGCATGGCTCCTTGTCCTGGGAAGATTTTGGTGGAGGAGGAAGGGACTGGTGCCTGGTGTCCCTGCTCGTTCTTGTGATCGGAGAAAGGGCACAGCAGCCTCCACATACCCCCACTGGAGGACCACGGTGACCGCCACCCAGCTGGCCCTCCTCCCCTTCAGAATCAATCCCAGCCCCAGGACACTGGGGTCTGGGCTACCTGGCAGGAACTTTCCTGACAGAAAGAAGAAATAGACTAAAAATGTCTCAGCCCCACATGTCCTGCTTTTAATGGATTTGCTCACAGACTCTTCACTCATGGTATTAATATTTAATTGTCCTGTCAGGTCAGATCCTTCCTAGTCAGTCAGTTAAAAATAGCTTGGGACAGAAGAGGGAGTGAGGAGGAGGGGCAGCATGAAATGAGGACACGGAGGGGCTTGCTTGGAGGGACAGGGAGAAGCAGGTCCTGGCCCAGGCTCCTCGCTCGCTTTCTCTCTGTGCCTGTCCCTTACATTGGACACGTGTGGAAGCACCCCAGCATTTCCCTAAAAGCCACCGGAGAAGCTATGCAAGTTTAGACACCACCACCACTTGAGGAAAAATGAGGCGTGTCTTCAAAGAAAAGCCGGCCTCTGGGCTAGGATCCAGAGGATGAAGCGTTCATGCTCCTCAGATCTCTAAGTTTGAAGGGCTGAGTTCCCAGTTCCACCCAGTTGAAGCCTGACTCACATGGATGTTTCTTAGAGAAGCAGTGTCAATCTCAGCTGCCCCAGCATCAGCCCAGCGTAGCAAACATTCATTGCAGCAGGGCAGGACATTGGGTGCTCTTGCCAGTCATGGTCATGAGATGAAAGGACCTGGTCAAGGCTGGTTTCCACCCTGTCTGGATGTCAGCTGGTAGAGGAGGATGTGGAGGGGGCACACGTGGTATGATTACAGCACCAACCTGGAAATGTCTAAGGGAGTTCCCCTCATGTCCTGGGGCTGGGGACACACTTTAGTTGGGCAGCTATTGCTTGGCTATAGCTCTGCGTCTCTTTTGGAGCACCAAATTGAAACATTAAACAAATATCATGTTGCGGGTGGATGGTGATGCATCGGTAAAATGCTCCCCTCTGCAAAACTGACCCACATGGGAAGGTTCCAGGTTAGTATCTGAAGACCTCCCTGAACACACCAGGCATGTTTGTGCCCATGATCTGGGGTGGGCTGAGGCTGGGGGTAGATGGCACTGTCAGGGCCTTTTTGGGGGTGCTGTTTGTCTGTCTCTCTTGCTCATGGAAGAAATAAATAAACTTAAAGCAAACAAAACAGTGCACAGACCAATCCTATTCAGAACGTGGAGTTGGACTTGTCTCAAGCATTGCTATTCCTGCTCCACTGGAATTTAGGATTAAGTTCTGCACACGGAGAAGCAATTCGAATGGAGCAGTAGGGAGGAGGGCACCCTGCAGGGTGTATACGTTGGTGGAAGAGTGGCATGCTCAGAGCAGGCACTTACGGGGGTACCACTAGGAACTAGGAGGGGAAGAGGCACAGAGACCCTGGGTACAGACCAGAGGTTTTTTGTTTTGTTTTGTTTTTAGATTTTTACCATAGGGCATGTGTGCTTGCCAGAGAGAGACAGAGGGGAAGAAAGTGAGAAACTACCCCGTTGGGGGATGGCCATGCCACAATCCCTTTTCCTCCATTTTCCTCTCAGAAAATCATGTGTCTGGTGTGATTTTCAAGCTGCTGGGTCCAGGACTTGAACCGCTGTCAGCTATGTGGAGTCCAGAGCCTTAATCACCATGCCACTTACTGGCCCTTGGACATAGAAATTTTATTCAGCTAAGCTGTTTCAGTCTGGAAATAACTGAGCTGTTCCTACTATGCTTCTGTAACACCCCCTTATATATTTCTCTGATCACACTTATCATCTTACTTATTTAAATTTGCTATGGGTCTTGTGCTTTTTCCAGATAGAGAATGAGAGAGAAAAAGTGAGAAAGCACCCCCTGGGGTGCCACAATCCTTTCTCTTTCATGCTCCCATTGGAGATTTTTGAACACACACACACACACACACACACACACACACACTTGTCCAGTGTGTTTTTCTTTCTTTCTTTCTTTCTTTTTTTTTACATTTATTTATTTATCTATTTATTTGTTGTGAGTTTCGGATGGCCAGGTTCGGGACTTGAACCATAGTTGGTCACGTGGGAATCCAGCGTCTCAACCACCACACCACCTGTTGGTCCCACCCAGCATGTTTGTCACTCCCCAAGATCCAGGATCCCAACGGCGAAGTTGGCCTTGTGGGATCCAGCCGCTTTAGCCAGCAGGCTACTGGCTGGCCCGCACCCTGATTGTCTTGGCTTGGCTACGCCTGTCTTCCCACCCAGAGTGCAATTAGACCTTGCCCACTGTGGTGTCCCCAGGGTCCTGCAGAGTAATTGGTATATGGTAGGTGCTCGGCAATACCTGAACGACTGAGAGAATTCTGTGGACTCTGGAAAATTTGTGTGTTTCCGAGCCAGGGCAGGGAGTGGCCGCAGAAAACTGCGAGGAAGATCAACCCTATTAGGTTCAGAAGGCCAGAGTAAGCAGGGTGGAGACAGACTGGACCACCTGAGAAGTCTCCTGTGTGTGAGGGAGGGGAGCTCCTGCCATGAGGGATGGGGTCAGGCTGAGGGGCTGGGGGTCTGGGTGGGAGAGAGAAGAGCCTCTCGTGCTGGGATGTTTTTGACCATATTAGTTCAGGCTCACCCTTTCCTGATGCATGTGTCATCAGGAGAAGGCCTGCCTGGAGGAGGCAACCATGAGATGCAAACCTTTGAGGGTTTTCTATGCGCTGCTAATTGAATTAAAATAATCCTATCAGAGGCTTCCTGGGCAAGGGAGCATTTGTCCTAGGCCTCGAGGCATAGGGAAAATGAATATTCTAGAAAAGCATGTGTCCTCATTAACTTGCCAGGAATGTGGTAAGAGTGCAGTAAATACTGTTATGAGTGAGAGAGTATATGAAGAAATAGCTGCTTGGCTACGATTTTTAATGGACTTCTTTGGAAAAATGATTGGGAGGACAATTGTGGTTCTTCGTTAGGAAAGTGAGTTTCTGGGCCAAAGGCAGTGCAGTGTTGGCAGAACTGGACCCACGTGGGCCGGGGAGGGGTGGGGGGGGAAGCTTATGGTCCTGAGTTGGGATCTGATCTGGGCTGGCAGAGACCAGGGTGGATCTCAGCATCAGAACCCTGCTGAGGATGTCTGTCTCTTTGTCTGCCTCTCTTTCTCTCTGATGAAAGAGATAAATAAATAAGCTTATTAAAAAAACAGTTTTGGTGTTACATAAGGCTTTGGCCTCTTAAGCCTATCAAAGAGAGTTGTGATCTATAAGAAATAGGGTTCCTACAGGGAGCAGAGGTGGGGACCCCAGGGACAAGGTAGGCCCCCCTTACCAGGGATCTAAGAAACACCAAGCCGGGGCTACCCCAGTGACTCAGGGTCCACTCGTTGTGAACTTTGCCTGTCACACCAGCCAGACTGCACAGACTTCCTCAGCCCCAGGGGTTGGGAGGCTGCTCTGGCATGGCATCCGGGTCCCCTCCTCCTGGTTGTGAAAGACAGTCTTCTATTGTGTACAGGTGACAGGGCTATGACTGGTGGGCCTCAGACAGCCCAGACGGGTGAGGAGAGGCAGCTTCACAAAAGGACAATGGCTTCACTGTGTTAGGGAGCCCTCCGGGAGTCAAACATGGAGACGCACGAGTTCGGGCTAAGCAAAGGGCTTTCTCTGCAAATCGAGTAGGTGTTTAGAAGTCACAGTGCCAGTGTGGGGTGCTGGTGGGAGGCAGGGTCAGCCCCTCAGCAGGACTGGGAGGCATGGTACGACATTATTCCGCAGGCCTCAGCAGCTGGGGCAAGGAAGGGCTGGCACGTGGTTACGGGCTTGGGAGAAGGAGGCTTTGAAGGTGACTGGGGGAGACAGGATGATTCCACTGAATCGAACTAGGCTGGAAGTCAGAACACGCAAATAAATTAACGTGTTTATTTATGGGGGCCAGCAGGTAGGATGGTGGCTAAGGTGTTAGTTCCCACATGACTGTCTGGTTCGAATCCCTGAAACTGCAGCTTGAGAAACACACAGGGTGCGTGTATGTGTATGCCCCAAATCCTGAGGGAATATGGAGGAGAAGGGGTTGTGGCGTAGTCATCCCTCTGGGGGTGATGTCTCACTTTCCCACTCTCTCTCTTTCCATCAAGTGCATGTATCCTATAGCAAAAGATTTAAAAAGATTTTTTTTTAATACAGGGACTGTCCAGCCCAGAATTCTTTGAGTTTTAACAGCTAGCTGTTGCCTGAACGTGTCATTTTCCTCCTGTTTTGAACCTGTCTTGCTTCTGCCCAGGACTGCTAGGGGTGCAGAGGTGGAGGGAAGTCTTCGGAGAATGCACAGAGTCCCACATACTGCAAAGGGGCTTCAGTTTCCCTGAACCTCATGAGCGCGTGGTAAATATCAAACAACAGTTTCAGGTTTAGAGACTTCAATCTCGGATATTCTTTACCCCAGTCAGGTGTGCCCCCAAACAGAAACAAGGATTTCCTTTCCTGCAGTAGCCAAGATCAGTTAGAAATAATCCAAATGTCAGGGCCGGCAGGTGGCATGGTGGTTAAAGATGCTGGATTCCCACATGGTGGACCGTGGTTTGAGTCCCGGACCTGGTGACTTGCTTTCTCACTTCCTTCCTCTCAGTCCATCTCTGATCAAATTGAAACAAACAAATTAATCAATCAATAAATAAAGTTCAATAAAATCATTCTTAAAAAAGAAAGAAAGAAAGACTGTAAATGTCAGGCCCAAGAATTAAAAATTGTTGTAAATTTGGACCAGCAGATGGCGTAATGGCTACATCGCTGGACTCCATGAGACTTGGTGGCTTAAACCCATGCACTCACGCTGGGCACGTGTGCATGCGTGCCCAAGACCCTGAGAGGAGAATGGAGGAGAAGGGATTGTGGCGTGGCCATCCCCGCTAAGGGTGATTTCTCGCTTTCTGTCTCTCTGTCTCTCTGTCTCTCTGGTGAGCACATGTGCCCTATAGCAAATACCTCTTCAAAAAATAAAAAATAAAAATTGGGGTAAATCTAAAGTACTTCTCTCCTGAATACTCGTTCTTCCAAATAGGAGGGCCAAATAAGCCAGGTTCTGAATGAGATTAAAAGGTGCACTTTGGGAGAGATGCAACTCCTTTACTGAGCTTAGGTCAACTGTTTTTGAAATGACCCAGGACAATAAAAGTAAAATATTCAAACTTAACCTCCTGAATTAATCAAGGGCATTTCTATGATCTAAGACAAGTTAAGAAGACTTGAAATGTAACTGTCTTAGAAATGCCAGAATGCCATATGGAAGAGACCTTTGAAGATGGATTTAGTTCAATGTACTCACATTACAGGGAAAGAAACTGAGGCCAGAAGAGGTGCTACAGTCAGAAAAGAGAAATGCATAGTCAGGATTTACCTCCTCCTCTGCCAAATGAAGACGGGGACTACCGTGTGTCCAGATATGTTCCCTGGCTTCCTGGGACATGCAGCTGACTTAGAAGAAAGCCTGACTTCATTTTGCCCAGTCTCCTGTGATGAACACTGCTGACCTTCTGCTGGGTCTGTCATTCATGGTGCTTGTGTATCCTGAAAGAACACAGGGCCCAGGCTGGCCAAAAGTCACAGAGACTGGTCTAGGGTGGGCATAGGAGCCAAGCAGAGCCAATTCAGTTCTTTCCTGGGGTTTTTATAGGAAGCTTCCAAAGCTACAAGCCATGCAAGCCTCTTTTCAAGCTGTTTGAAGAAGGAGAGAATGAGGATCCTCTAGAAGAAAGAAAGCTCAAAATTAGAGATCGTTTCTTTCTTTTCTTTTCCTCCTCTCCCTCACCCTGAGGGTGTGTGTGCATGCGAAAGAGAAAGAGGGGAGAGAGGGAGAGAGAGAGAGAGCGCGAGTGCAAGTGCATCCCCCCCACACACACCCTACAACGGGGCCTGACCATGCTACCATACTTTTTCCTTTAATTCAATACCCCTTCAGGATCCTGGACACTCATGCACGCACCCAGAATGTTCCTCAAGCTTCTGGGACCAGAACTAGAACTCTAGTGGGCCGTATGGGATCCAGCTTCTTCTCTGCAGTGCTTCACTGTTGTTCTATGGGGCTGACCCTAGTGACAGACAGACCGAGAGATCGATGATAAATAGATGGATCATAAGTAGATGGTAGACAGATGATAGAGAGATAGAGATCTTTAACATACGTAGAAACAAAGATAGATATTCACAGAGCCAGCTCCTGCCTCTGCTGATTGTTTTACTTGAGCTAGTCTGAATTAAGTTTCTGTCACTAACAACAACAACAAATTGTGATTCCTACAGTAAAAACTGGAGGACCCTGTGACCTGTTCATGATCTAAAGCAGTTAAGTTGATGGTAGAAGGGAAAGAAGCGAGAAAACCTAAGTGGTCTTCTGCCACTTTCCTGTAAAATTTTGTTGAACTCATGCTCAGGTATGTAGGGCCAGTAAGTCACTGTTCCCTGAAAGCCCCAAACTTTCCCCCGCCTTTGCAAATGCCATCCTCTCTGCCCTTGGGATTTCGTCCTCGCGCTGTCAGAAAAGTCACGACGTATTTTCTCCATGCAAAAGTGTGCGGTGACTTTTCCAGCGACTCAACACTTTCATGTCCTTTGCCTGGCTAACTTCTCTTCATCCTTCAAAGCCCTGCCCCATCCCTCTCTCATTCATTCCTTCATTCTCTTTTTAGCAAGAATCTACTTAGCCAAGGACTGTGCTAGGTGTGGGGGATGTGGCAAAGAACGTGACATTCGTTTATTCCTTGAGCAGATATTTCTTGAATGCCTGATACATGCCAGTCACAGCATTAGGGGGAGGGACTCCAGCCGTGAGTGAGCAAGACCTGCTTTGCGCCCTCAGGGAGCGGCTTCTATTGAGAGATAAAAGATAGACTTCACGTGGGAGTGGGATGAGTACTGCAGCTTACCTTGTCCTCCTCAGGATGACTCTATTTTTTATTGCCAGAGGGTATATGTGCTTGCCAGAGAGAGACAAAGAGAGGGAGAAAGAGAGAAGGAGAAAGCATCCCTTCACCCCTGCCCAAGTGGGGCTTGGTCATACTGCAGTCTCTTCTCTCACTCTCCATCCTGTTGGGACTTGGGACAGGCACACACATGTGCCCAGCGTATTTTCAAGCCCTCAAGGCTGAGATTTGAACTGCAGTTGGCCAAGCGGGAACTGGCTCTCTTAACTAATCTTTCAATAGCTACGTCTTACCTGTGTTTCCTACTAAACCGTAAGGAATACAAGGAGAGAGATTGTCCTTCATGTCTCCATGCATGGACCAGACCCAAGGACAAGCCCCGCAGTGCTTCCTTATCACTGAAGACACTGCCTAGATGGGGCAGGGCCTTGGGGCTGCCTGTCGGAAGTGGGACTGTGTGCTTCCCCAAGGCCCGATGAGCTCCCAGGATAATAAAGAAGATCCAAAGACATGGCCAACTAGACTTAATGTTTATGAGAGAGTACGCCCAGCCCTTGAAGACAGCAGGCTAACCTTGAAGAGAAGCCGAGTGAGGTTAGTGTTCATGGAGAGCTGTTTGGTGGGCTCCCAAGTTCCAGCAAGTTCGGCCAGTCACTGCTACTGAACGAGGCTGCGGTGGGTTCTTCCTCTCAGGTTCAGAGAGGGCAGGGGAGTGGTCCGGGCTCAGGGCTGGGCAAATTCAGGAAGCCAGGGGAGGGAGGCCTTGAGTGCTGAGGTAGGGCCAAGGCTCCCAGGGCTGGGTCATCTCTGGTTCCCGTGGAACTAGGGCTGAAAGGATTGTGGAGTTTACCTCCCCATACCTTTTTTTTTTTTTAAATAGATTTTTGCTATAGTGTGGATGTGCTTGCCAGAGAGACAGAAAGTGAGAAATTACCCCCTAGGGGGGTGGCCACACCACAATCCTCTTTCCTCCATTCTCCTCTCAGGATCTTGGGCACACACACATACAAGCCTGGCATGAGTTTCAAGTTGCCAGGTCTAGGACTTGAACCACAATTGATCATGTGGGAGTCCAGAGCCTTAAACACTAAGCCATCTACTGGCCCCATCTCCCCATATCTGGATGAGAAAACTGAGGCCCAGAAGCCCAGACCAAGGGCCAGCAGCTAGGCTCTGGCCAGAGCAGGAGTGAGCCCTAAGTCTTCCCTACTCAGCAGCAAATTGAGCCTTTCAGGAAGAACGTGGGACCCTTGGCTGCTGCCCCATCCTATGCAGACATTTTCCAAGGCCAGATGAACAGAACACCTGTGGCCCTGGGTAGGTACTGAGGAGTGTGGTGCCCAGGTAGGGCTGCAGCCCTGAGGAGCTCAGAGGCTGTGGGGAAGAAGAGCAAACCTTAGGTCTCTGCAGTTCCTGTGGTCAGGCAGGACACACAGTGAGCTCTGAGTGCACAGGGGCCCCCCAGCTAGACCTGGGGTATCAGGGACCACATCCTGGAGGAGAAAGTGCCTGTGCGCTCTTGAAGAATAAGGAGTCGGGCAGGTGGGCAGACTGTAAGCAAGCAAGGGAGATCCAGGAATTTCATTTCAAGTAAGTGGTGATGTGTGAAAGTGGATTTAAGAGCATCTGAGACTGGTGTGATCTAGGGAAGTGGCTGTGAGGGCCTGAGGATTTGGGTGGTAGGCTGGTAGGCAGGAAAGAAGAGAGCAAGACATGTGTTAAAGGATACAGAAGCAAACCTGACTGGTGAGTGGGGCATGAGGCAGAAGCGGGAGCAAGGCTGAGTCGCAAGGACTTAAGCTAAATTCTAGATGACTCTGTTGCTTGGGCTGAGGAGCATCCCTCCTCCCCCCGATCCAGGGTCCGGATGCTCTTGTTCAAAGTCACAGGTGGCTGGCTGGCTGTCTCAGTGTGGATGGCCTCCTGATCTCTCAAACCCAAACACCCTACTCAGTTCTCTACAAAGTTCTCTCTGCCTCTTCATCGTCTGGGTTCAGTCATTAAACTACCTTGACACCACTGTTTAAATTCAACTGACCATGTATGTGTGGACCTATTTCTGGCTTCTTAATTTGTTCTATTAATCCGTCTATACTTACTCTAATGTAACATTGTCTTGATTGCTGTAGGTTAATAGTTAAGTCTTTAAATCAGTGAGTGTTAGTATTCCAAATTTGTTCTTTTTGTTTTCAAAATTATTTTTGCTATTCTGCATCCTTTGCATTTCTATGTAAATTTCAGAACCAGTTTCCATACAATTTCCATACAAAAGTCTCTTAGAATTGCTTTATAAGGGAGCTCATTTTGCTAAATTACTTGACACCATTCTTAATTGTGGACAGTCTTTGAAACAAGCTTATGATATTTTATTCAACTGGTCAGTGTTTAATGAGGTTGAACATCAAGAAACCTATGATTCTCACCTTCTGATCTGGGATGCAATGGAAGGAAGGCTGAAGGGACTGTGGAGTTCACCTTCCCCATATCGTGTTTTTTTTTTTTTTATTATTATTACAGATTTTTGCTACAGGGTGTATGCACTCACTAGAGAGACAGAGACAGTGAGACAGGTCATTCCTCAGTGGTGGTAACAATCTGGATAGTATTCAAGGCCCTAGTGGCTGCCATTTTGTCCTGAGAGGAATGTCAACTTCCTCCCTCTATGTAATGGTGAGGTAAAATCTGACAACCCAGGCCCAAGAGAAGCCTTTTGAGCAATCCCAAACAACCACCCATCCCTTGAGTGTCCAGAGCAAAGTTCATCTGGTTTAGGAAAAGTGATCTCACTTACAGCACAAGAACACCGCAGGCCCCAGGAGGACAGTATTCTGGGAAGAAGTTGAGGAGAGGCCGAGAAAAACCAGTACAACAGCATAATAATCTGGACTCATTGCCATCAATAGTGGGGAATCTTCTGGATGGAATATCCCAAGCAGGGGCCATGATTGCCACACAGCCGTCTCCCCTTGGGCTACTTAGAAAACTGGCATTTCAACGGCAGAACTGTTCTCTGTTCTTTATACTGGGAATTGTTAGCATAGTTCTAAATGTAAGATCCGTTTTTTTCCTTTCAACACAGAAAGGTCTCACAAATCCACCATACTGCCATGAGCCTGAGTGTTTCAAGTCAAAACATTTCTCGGCCACAGCTCTGGGTGAGAGGAATGACTGGCCAAGGACTTTGGAGGAAAAACAACTACCCACCAGGCTGGAAGTCACTGGGTGCACAGGAGGCCAGGTTGTCCGGCTCACTGTGATGACACTGGGAGACTGAGGATTGCTGCCAGTTGGAATTCATCTGATTAAGCCATCTTCCCAACCAATGCCTGCCTAGACCTCTCCCTGGCCCCAGGAAATCTAACCAGTCCATGAGGGATGGGGGGGGCCTGACTGCTACTAGTTCTCATGCACTCTTAATGGCTGTCTGCCTCAGCCAATCAGCAGTGAACTTGCATACTCCTGAGGTGCACTGCAGAGGTGGCTGTGAGGGAAATGGGGTGCCCAACTTCACTGTGCTGAGACCAGTAAGACATGTAGCAAATGTGAACAAATGCAGAGTCTAGGACTTGTGAGACTCTGTGGGATGACCAGTGCAGACTGTCTCCAAGGATCTAGCCAGCTAGCAGAAATGCCAGGGAAGTGACCAGCAAGCTTGGGGAGGCCACTGCCTTCCCAAGGCAGTAAGAAAGGGAGGAATAGAACAAGGTTCCACATGGCTACTGTGAACTAGATTTTTAGAAAGAGATTGACGAGTTCCAAGAGATGAGGAAATTCCTGCAAGATCTAAAAGTGGAATTACACACTTTACAAAAGACTCAAACCGAACTGCTAGAGATGAAGTCTATAATACAAGAAGTCAAAATCTCCCTGGAAAGCATTAAAAGCAGACTAGATCATTCAGAAAATAGAATCTCAGATGTAGAGGAGAAAATGGCTGGCCTAGAAAAATCCACCATGAAGGCTGAGAAAATGGCACAAAAATTTGAGAATAATATGCGAGAAGTACTGGATACCATCAAACGTCCAAATATCCGGATAATTGGCATTCCAGAAGGTGAGGAAACCCATAAGGGCATTGATAATCTATTCCAGGAAATCCTGCAAGAAAACTTTCCAAACCTAGAGAGGCATTCAAAGATCCAGTCCCAGGAAATACAACGGACCCCAAATAGAATCAACCCTAGAAGATCTTCTCCAAGACACATTATAGCCAGGTTGACCAAAACTGCAGACAAAGACAAGATACTAAGATTAGCAAGAGAAAAACATCAAGTTACCTACAAAGGACATCCCATCAGGCTAACAGCAGATCTCTCATCAGAAACAATAAAAGCGAGGAGAGAATGGGAAAATATATTCCAAGTGTTAAGAGAGAAGCAGTTTCAGCCAAGAATACTGTATCCGGCAAGATTATCTTTCAGGTGGGAAGAAAAGACAAGAACATTCTCAGATAAACAAAACCTGAAAGAATTTACCAGCACCAGACCAGACCTCCAAGAAGTTCTCAAGGATGTGCTGTATCAGGAAAACTAAACGCAGATACATGGAAATAAGAGTCCAAAAACTGAGAAAGTAGCTAACTTAATCATAGGGACAAGTCTGGAGTTGAATACTATATCCCAGAATTTAATCAGGAAAATTGAACCAGAACAGAAGATAAAAGTATATGAGACTGATAGGTTCATGCACCTACCATTTGAACAGAATCCTAACCTGTTTCCGGGCTTTAAGCAAAGTTCCTTGGCGGTTCTTTGATTTAAGTTAAAACTGGTTTTCTTAGTAGTAACGAGGGAACTCACCTTTGAAAGTAGTCAGGTTATGTAGGAAATTGTGTGATCAATGCAATGTGGGTGGGAAGGGAATGGAGGACAATTTTGGACACTAGAGGTGGTGTGAGAGGAGGGTGGGAAGGGACAGAGGGTCAGAAAGAGGGGTGAAAATAATTTTAGCAACTAGAATTGGAAATGTATTTTTTTTGTAATGTGCATGATTGAGTCACTATGCAGTGTGTACTGGATGGGAGATCGCATTTTGTGTGCTGTGATGATGCCTAGGGAAGGAATGCAAATTGAGTTACAAAAAAAAAGTTTCAGGAAAACAAAAGAAAAAAAAAAAAAGAAAGGGAGGAATTGTGAAAAGCAAGAGATTCCTAAGTGGTTGCTGCTGAGAGGAATGGGCTGCCTGGGGCCCCAGGCTGGCCAGGAAGCAGGGACTGTTGCCTCCGACATGGCTCACAGCAGTGGACATCCACCAATGAGGGCTTGTAGGTGGGATTCACTCCATGAGGGGCACATTAGGACAGCTGTTTCAGTTGAAGGGAAGATTAGGGTATATGGAAAGAAAGATAGGGAGGTGGCTCTTTGGTGGCTCTGGCAAAGAGTGTAACCAAAGTGGCATGGTGATGGCAGTGTGACTCCAGGAATGCATGCAAGTAGCATTAGAGCTGAACGTTCCCAGCTAAGCTTCTGGGTCAGATGGACCTGGGTTGGCATCCTGGTTCTACCACTCACTGCTGTGTGACCTTGGGCAAGTTACTCTGAGGTTTCCTCTGAGGTCCAGTCTCCTCAGCTGTGAAGAAGAGATTATCATCTATTCACAGAGGTTTCCGGGAGGATGGCTGAGAGAACACTTGGGCAGTAAGTGGCAGCAGCTATTAGGAGGATCGACCAGTTGGGGATCATCAGCTGACGTCACCCTTCCCCTGAACCACGTGGACTCTGTCGCAGTTTGGTGAATTCAGCCTCTGCTAGGAAGCGCATTCTCACCTGGACCTTGGGAGGGTGCTCGGCTGACCCTGACCATGACCAGGGTGACCACGACCACATCTCAGTTTAGAAAGAGGCTCCAGCTTACCCTGAGGCCTTTCTTCTTAACCTGATAACTCATTTGTATGTTGGAGGTTTCTCAAGATTTTCCCCTCCCAGTGTGACGATGGGGGGAGAGAGGCGAGAGAGGCGTTCAGGGCTATCTCTGCAGCTTATAACAGGAGCCATAGGGGCCTGGGGCACGAATCCCGCTGTATCAGCTGAGGCTCAAATACCAGACAGATACTCTTAAGGCTAGAGATGATTTCGGGTGACTTGGTTTAATGCTTCCTTTTTTCATATTTTGGGCAAAGCCTAGTAGTAGAGAGTGGGCATGAAAAACAGACAGAGCCTTGCTAGTGACTTCAGTTTTCCCTTGGGCAGGATGGAGCTTGGGAAAGGGGTTTCTGCTTCATGTGGCCCCCCACCCCCATCTCATACCATCCAACCTGGTCTTTACGTTTTAAACCCCATTTATATTCAAGTCTGCTCATGGGAGACTTGTGTCCCTTTGGGCCCCAGTACAGGTTCATGACTGACAAGAAATGTCCAGGGGAGTCTTTCACAGGCACAGAGAGATTCTGAGAAAATCTATTGACCTCCCTCCCAGCATTCCTACACCCAGCTGGGCCCCTGGGCAGGAAGATAGTGGCAGATCAGTCTTTACAAATGCTTTTTTCCTGGATCTTTATGTGTTGTTTGTAGTCAAAGCTCTCAGTCCCTGATAGGACAGTAAACCCCCCAAACCTAGCGTCAAGTCAATGACCAAGTGCCGAGCATACCAATGTCAAGAACTCTACAGACAATCAGAGTAAGTATTTGAAATTCCATTCGTGAGCCTGGTTGGCCCTGCCTGGGGAGGCCCAAGTAGCTTGGGTAACATACCACTTGGCATTTCCCAAACTCATCAGGGTAATCTTTCTCATCAGGAATTCAACCCCTGCAGCTCCCATGATAATTATAACATCCCCACCCCCAAGGCCTTGGACATGCAAATCCTGCTTTTCTGTTCAGCTGAAGGGGCCCTGCAGAGAGGGTGAGCAGCCACTGTCTTCAGTCCCTTGGAACCAGGGACCAGCCCTTCACATGAAGGCTTTCCTAAATCAGGAGATGACTTTGATGTCACCCATGAAGATGGGACTTGTCATTCCCCAGTGTGTCAAGTGCCTGGAAGAAGGGGCTCCTTCCCTGGAGCCTGAACCCGTCTCCACAACCAGCAGTGTCCTTAGGGATAGAAGGTAGCTGGTACAGGAAGACAAAGCAGGGACAGGCTTAGGCTGCTGACTGAGAGTAGCTGAGGGGTAAACTTCCTGCCAGAAAAGGAGTTGCCAGTGGAAGTTGCTATCTTCATAAAATTCTCCTTCTTCGGAATGGCTAGGGCATAGGCATGACTGGAATCCAGACAAACCCTTGAGGCTTTTTGTCAGTCTGAGTGCTTTATCTTCTATGGATTGATTCATTCTCACGCCCTACATCGATAAGAAGCTCATGTGTCACTGGGGAGTCCCTACACACAGCCTGTTCATTCTTGCCACCTCTCCCTGGACAATGCTTTTCTAGGAGTTTCTGAGTTTCCTTTTCTGGGCTTTCTCAGCCCCCTGGAGTGTGTGTTTACAAACTGGCACTCCACTATTCTGAAACTCCTCAGGGGCAGGGTTTTGTCTGCTCAGCTCTGTTTACTAGTGCCCAGTTCAGAGGCATGCAGGGTGGATGAGTGGCTCTCAACCCCTCTTTGTGCCTTGTAGTCATCTGGAGGGATATTTAAAATGCCTGTGTCCAATCCCATCCCCAGAGATTCTGACTGGACTGACCTGAGATCCGGGCCCTGATATTCTGGAAAGCTCCCCTAATATGCAGCTGCAGTGGAGGAACACTATGGACCAACAAGGCAGCTTTGTGAAAGGAACACTATGCCAGTTAGCTTTGGATGGCCACTTGACTGGATTAAAGGATGCTTACAAGGCTGGTGAAGTATTACTTCTAAGTGTGTCTATAAGTGTGTTGTCAGACAAATTGGCTTATGACTCAGTGGACTGAGAGAGGAAGGACAGCCTTCAATGTGTGAGGGCACCAACCAATTGGCTGGGAGAGTGGGAGGGACAAACAGAGGATGTAGTGCTGCTTTCTCCCCTTTCTCTCTCTCTTCTCTCCCTCTGCTTCTATAGGCCATATTGTGATGTCAGCCATACACCTTTGGGCTTTCGAGCCCAGAATCATGAGCTAAATAAACCTCTATTCTTGATAAATCATCTGGGCTTGGGCATTTCTGTTCGGTAACACAATAATGGACTAATACTTTTTGATGGTGGGGGATGACTCCCTAGCAATCCCTAACATGGATCTGTTATCATGTATTTGAGCCAAAAATCTCCTGGGCAACAGTGTTGTGGTGTGTGTTAAACTGCACTTGGTAACTCACTAAATCTTATGATGCTCTCAGTTCTCCTTTAGGTCCACTCCACACCTGCCAAAACTCTTCCTCAATGTCTTCTAGGCTACATAGTTGGTCCTCCAACTTAGTGCCTGTCAGAATCGCTTCCTCCAGAAGTTACAAGCGAGATTTGTCAGAAGATCAGATGTGAGAGTCACTGTATAAGTGTGCATGTATGAAATTAAAAAAAAAAAACAAGTATACTCTCTTTTTAGAGAGAGAGAGACCTTCCACAGTGCTCTCACACCGTGAACCCCTTCCTCCAGTCCTCCAGCCCTCCAGGATCCTGGGCAGATGCACATGTTCCCAGTGTGTTTTCAGGTTGACCAGATGGGGGACTTGAACTGAAGTTGGCATGTGGCTCCCAGCTCTGCTGTCTGGTATGCTACCAGCTGCATCACAGAACTGGGGTCTAGTTTTTTTTTTTATTGTTTGTTTTGAGGCCTATCAGGTGATTCTTCTTATGCATTTGCAGGTTGGGATCTACTATGTCAGATCATCTGAGAGGGTGAGGGTCAGTCCATGTTGGTCAAGATTCTAGGGACTGCTCTGGGCTAAGACTCTGAGACACTGTAGAAAGTGATCATGAGCAAACCTGAGGAGACTATATGGAGGGCCCTGGTGGCCATGCAGCCATGGGGGGAGGCTTGTATGGACAAGGTGATTTATGCAAAATTGGAACACACTCAAGAACACTGGACAGACTTATACAGGGCAAAATGAGTGAAACTGGATCCAAGAGTATTTGTTAAGATCCAAGCTCAGCTCACTGAAGCTGTGAGAGTTCAAAAGAAGGCAAGGTCCAGGACCTCAGGGAATCTGTCATCTCTATGAAAAAACTTGAGAAAGGGACATAGGAATGTAAGATGAGGCACAGATTTGAAAGCTATGAGAGGAGTGGTGTCCATCCATCAAAACTTTAATATTCTCCCTGGTACTGACTAGCTTTGGATTTCAGCTAGCTGCAGTTAGTCACCCACATGAAGTTGCTCATAGAACACTATTGGTTCCTTTTAAGAAATGATAAAGGATAGTCTGCTCATGGCTTGGTGGGTAAGGCAACCAGATCCCACATGTGGTTCAAATCCTGGCTCAGGGTTTGAGAAACATGCAGGGTGTGTGTGCATGACTACCAAGGTCCTGACTAGATAGAAGAATGGAGAAGGGGTTGCAATGTGACCATATCGCATGGAAGGTGTTTTCTCCTTCCTTTCCTCCCTGTGGCAATAAGAAAGAAAGAAAGAGGAAGGAAGAAAGAAAAAGAGAGAAAGAAAAAGAAAGGGCCAGTTCTGCAGCACAATGGTAATGAGTCGCTCAAGTGAAGTTGGATCTCTGTGGAAGGTCAGAAGTCTGTTTCACTTCGGACCTGTGTTGGGCATGCGTCCATGATCCTAGCTAGCAGGAGCTGGGTGGGGATCATGGCATGACATTCTGTTCATTATGCCTCTCTCTCACTCTCATGAAAGAAACTTAAGAAACAAAGACAAACTGTTACAAGCACACAGAATAGTATAGAGAATATCATCCAAATGAGTGAATACACTATTTCCTCATATTTGCTTCATCTAATTTTTTTTTTAATTAGAGGGTTTTTGTTTGTTTGTTTGTTTGTTTTTGACTTGTTTTTGCCTTAGGGTGTGTGTGCTTGCTGTGGGGTGGGGGGAGAAACAGTGAGAGGGAAATTGAGAAATCACCCCCCCAGGGGGGATGGCCATGCCACAATCCCTCCTCCTTTACTCTCCTTCCACTATCTTAGACATACACGCATGCGTGCACGTGTCCCCAGCATGAGTTTCAAGCCACCAAGTCTGGGACTCCAACTGTGGTCGACCACATGGAAGTCTAGCCACGTAGCACTTAATGCCATCCGCTGGTCCCATCTTCACCTAATTTTTTAAGACTGGAACATTGTTAACTTTCACTTGTTCCATTTTCCTTTCTTGTCCTCCTTTCCTAAAGTCGATATTCATCTTTTCCATATATGTTTCTCCTTTATAATATATGTAAGTCTCTCCACATAACGTAGGTCCCGTAAGCTTTTGAATTTTACGTAAGTGGAATCATCCTGTCTTACCTGCACATTTTTCATTCACTGTTGAGTTCTTGAGGTTCATTGAAGTTGAGACAGAATACATTTCATTACTATTTATTGATCCACTCTTTTTTGTTTTGATTGCATATACCGTTTTGTAGTTTCCATAATAGTAACATCTTGGGAAAGTGTGGTACAATATTATAACCAGGATGGTGATGTTGATACAATCTACTAACCTTGTTCTGATTTCCCCAATTTTACTCATACTCATTTGGGTGTGTATATTTGGTCCCATGCAATTTATTTTTTTTATTTTTTAAAATTTTGATATTTTATTTTTTAAATTCCATATTATTATTATTATTATTATTTTAAACATTCCATTGCCATACATTATTTGGCTCCTAAAAAGAATTTACACAACATGAAACACACCTCAGACCAGACCAGCTGAGAATATTATACATATTATCATTGGAAGTTAATAAACAATTTCTTGTCCCACAAATGTCTTGCCTCTCTATTTTTTCTCCCTGATTTCCTT
>NW_006159576.1:1347000-1374075 GCF_000334495.1 Tupaia belangeri chinensis
CGTTCCCCCTCCCACACTCCTTCCACACTGTGTCCAGTGTTCATAACTATTTTTAATGCTTTTATGTTCTCCAATCTTTCCATCTCTACCATAGAGTATGGACAGTTGATAAATATTAAGTGGAGACATACTATGTCTCTCTTTCATAGCCTGGCTTGCTTCACTCAGAAATCAATCTTCCATTGCATATTTAACCATTTTCTATCAAATGTCAGGATTTCCCCCCTGTCCCGGAGAGAGACAGAGAGACAGAAAGAGAGGAATCACCCCCCAGGGGGGATGCCCATGCCACAATCCCTTCTCCTCCATTCTCCTTTCAGGATCTTGG
Source organism: Tupaia belangeri chinensis (assembly GCF_000334495.1). Classification (NCBI taxonomy): domain Eukaryota; kingdom Metazoa; phylum Chordata; class Mammalia; order Scandentia; family Tupaiidae; genus Tupaia; species Tupaia belangeri. The sequence goes on from NW_006159576.1 coordinate 1,347,329, forward strand.
GCGTGCATGCACATGCACCTGGTGTAAGTTTAAGGCACTGAGTTTGGGATTCAAACCGTGGTTGACTACATAGGAATCCAGTGACATAGCCATTACACAATCTGCTATTCTCACTTTTTTTTAATGGCTGAATAGTATTCCATAGAGTATATGTGCCACACTTTTTCAATCCATTCCTCTGTCTGAGGATGTATGGGTTAATTCCATGTCTTAGCAATTGTGAAAAAATGCCACAATAAAGATTGATATGCAAGTGCTTTTTGGACTGAGCATTCTTTTGTCCTTCGGGTAGATATCCAGGAGTGGAATTGTTGGATCATGTGGTAGTTCTATTTGTAGGTCTTTGAGGAACCTCCATATTGTTTTCCACAGTAGCTGGACCAATTTACATTCTTTTTTGTTTGTTTGTTTGTTTTGAGAGAGATTTTCGCTATAGGGCGCGTGCACTCGCCAGACACAGAGAGACATTAGAGACAGAAAGCGAGAAATCACCCCCCAGGGGGGATGGTCATGCCACAATCCCTTCTCCTCCATTCTCCTCTCGGGATCTTGGGCACGTACGCACACGCGCCTGGCGTGAGTTTTAAGCCACCGGGTCCGGGATGCGGACCGCGGTCGACTACGTCGGAGTCCAGCAACATAGCCATTACTCTAATTGCTGGTTCCCCCAATTTACATTCTTATCAACAATGTAGGAGAGTTTCCTTTTCACCATAACCCCACCAACACTTATCATTTTTTGCATTTTCAATCTTTGCCATTCTGACAGGGGTTAGGTAGTATCTTATTGTGTGTGGAATTTTTTAAGAATTATTTTTTAATCTGTATTTATTTATTTATTTATTTTAATTTGACCAGAGAGAGAGAGAGAGAGAGAGAGAGAAAGAGTGAGGAGAAAGTGAGAGAGGGAAAGTGAGAAAACAAGCCTCCAGGTCTGGAACTTGAACCGTGGTTGGCCATGTGAGAGTCCAGTGCCCTTAACCAGCATGCCACTTGTTAGCCCCTCACTGTGATTTTAATCTGCATCTCCCTTATGATGAGGAATGTTGAGCATTTCTTCATATGATGTTTGGCTGTTCATATGTCTTCCTTAGAGAACTTTTTGTTCCACTCATTTTTCATCTTTTAATTGGGTTGATAATTTTTTTTTCTGGTAAGCCACTTGAGTTCCCTGTGTATTCTGGTTATCAGTTCCTTTTCTCAGGCATAGTTTACAAGAAAATTCTCCCATTCTGAGGGTTGTCAATTTACACTAATTATTGTGTCCTTTGCTGTGCAGAAACTTCTTAATCTGATGTAATTCCATTTGTTTACTTTGGGGATTATTGCCTGTGCTTTCAGAGTCTTATTTAAGAAGTCTTTGCCCACCTCAATGTCTCCCAGAGTTTCTCCAGTGTTTTCCACCAGTAGGATTTTTTTTTTTTTTTTTTTTTTTGATTTTTTTTTGCTATAAGGCATGTGCACTCACCAGAAAGACAGAGAGAGACAGAGAGACAGAAAGCAAGAAATCACCCTCCAGGGGGATGACTATGCCACAATCCCTTCTCCTCCATTCTCCTCTTGGGATCTTGGGCATGCATGTACACGCGCCCAGTTTGAATTTAAGTCACCAGGTCCGGAAACTCAAACTGCAGTCGACTACACGGGAGTCCAGTGACCTAGCCATTATGCCAACTGCCGGTCCCATCACCAGTTGTTTTGTAGTGTGAGGTCTTAGGTTCAGATCTTTGATCCATTTTGAGTTGATTTTTGTTCATGGTGAAAGATGGAGATCCAGTTTCATCTCTCTGCAGGTGGATATCCAATTTTTCCAGCATCATTTGTTAAAGAGATTTTCCTTTTCCCACTGGATTGACTCGTGTCCTTTGTCAAAAATCAGTTGACTGTATGTTTTGGGGTTAATTTCTGGGGTCTCTATTCTATTCCAGTGGTCCACCTGTCTGTTCTTGTGCCAATACCATGCTGTTTTGATTATCACAGCTTTATAGTATATTTAGGGGTCAGGGAGTGCGATGCATCCACTCCACTCTTGCACAGAATTGCTTTGGCAATACTGGGTCTTTTATGAGTCTAGACATATTCTATGATTGTTTTTCCTACATCTGTGAAGGATATCTCTGGTAATTTGATTGGAATTGGGTTAAATATGTAGATTAATTTGGGTAGAATTGACATTTTGACCATATTAATTCTTCCAATCCAGAAATATGGGATGTCCTTCCACTTTTCTGTGTCTTTTTCAATATCTTTTAAAAGATTTCCATAGTTTTCCTTGTAAAGGTCTTTTTTTTTTATTATCATCATAATCTTCTTTATATTACATTGGATTACATATAACTTTACATTTACTTACATTGCTTTTTCAAAAGGGAATGCCATGCATGTCAGTCAATACAGAGGCATCGATCTCCCCGCTTTATCATTCAAAGTCTTTTCCATGCATTTCCCAATAATTATTATTATTATAATTTTTTAAAACAGTCAATCACTATTTCTCATTTTGCTTGTTAAAAGACTTCACCCATCATGAAATACTTCCCAGACCAGTCCAGTTGAGAATACTATACACGTCATCTTCAACAGATAATAAACCATATCTGTTTCTCACTAACATCCCCTCTATTGTTCACTTGCTATCTTTCTCTATCCTCTTCTCTCTTCTTTTTTTTTTATAGTTTATTTTTTATTATAATTTTTTTTTCCCATCGCAACACACAAATGAATTTTCCATCCAATATATACTGTGCGTTGGCTCAATCAAGCACGTCAACATATATGTTCTCAGCAAATAATTTCCCAATTCTTGTGTCCTGCATACCTTGCCTTTTGTTTTACCATCCTAGATTCCCCATCCCCCTCCCTCTGTTATGACCCATCCTCCTCCCACATTGTCCCTGTCATCCCCGATTGCCCTCCGTGCCTCACCCCTCCCCAAATGATCTGTCAGTGATCTTAATTAGTCTAAGTCTCTCCAATAGTTATCACAGCTGACACATGCCTCTACATGAACTCAAGTCTGACTTTAGGCCTAAACCCCATTGGGTAAAAAGAGCATACTATAAAGTAGAACCCAACTGGGCCCATACCGCTCACTGCAGCCATCAAATATCCAATTTTTTTTTTTAAATGGTACGAATAGTTTAACCGTTTTTTTTTGTTTGTTTTTTGTTTTCGTTTTTTTCCCGTAACATTCATTCCCTGAGCATCATCACAGCGTACTAAATGTAATTTCCCATCTAGAATAAACTGCACAGTGACCCAATCAAGCATGTTATCATCAATAATATTCCACTTCTACTTTCTTGCTTATGCACATATATGTTTTTTTTCCTCTTCCTCTTTTTTTTTATTTTTTTTTATTTTTCCTATGTTTGTCCCTCTGCCCTGTCTCACTCTCCCATTACAATATCCCTGCTATATACAGTTGTCTTCCAGAAGAGTTACTGAAAAAGTGATACATACAAGTAAAGGGAGAGAGGCCACAAGTTCCAACCATCAGCTCATAAAGTTTTTGGTAATAGGGAGCATAAACTCCACTCAGGGTTGGATAAGGAAGGGTCTCCGGCAGATCCACAAGTGTAGGTGAGTCTCCAAGGAATGCAGTTTCAGGAAAGCAGTTCTGGTACACAGGGATAATTATCAGCTGATGCGGCACAGCAGTCATCTTGTAGTTACCAGGAATGGTGTTGTGGGGGTCTGCAGTCCGGCCAGGCCGTTCCCGGCGCACGGCTGCCTAAAGGTCTTTGACTTTATTGGTCAGGTCACTTTTTTTTTGTTTGTTTTTGAGGGCCATTAAAATGGTGTCCCTTGAGGTTAGTAGATGGTGTGGTGTTTAAGGTGCTGGAGTCGCATATGGCCAAACTGAGGTCTGAATCTTAGACCTGGCAGCTTGCTTTCTCACTTTCTCTCTCTTGCTTTCTCTTTCTCTCTCTCTATCTTCCTCTGGTGAGCACATGTGCCCTTATAGCAAATTTAAAAATAAATAAATAAATAAATAAATTAAATAATTCTAAAAAAAGAGGTGGTGTCCCATTTCTACCAGAAATAATGTGATATTATATACAGTGTAGATTCTGATACATGGAGTTCCACTCTCCTGAATCCTTTCCATTATCCCTGGAGCGCCCATAACTGTTACTCACCTGGACTAGACTCTGCTGTGGGGCCACCCTCCTTAGTACTCAACTTGGTAGGGTCAGTGTGTGAAAACATGGCCATGTTTCCAAGCCCCACTTTGCACTTGGAGACTTAGCCTTACACTAGAATTCTCACTGTGCAAGCCTTGTCAGGGACTCCTCGCCCATACCTGACCCCTCCAGGAAGGGGATGTTCCTTGGCTGGGAAGATTGGCATGTGCTGGGCCATAGGGAAAGGAGGTTTTGTGCAAGTGGTCAGTGTAACTGGACTGCAAACGAAGCTCAGTTCACAGTGGGGAGGAGAAATGGGAAATGTTCCTGGTGGGGGCAGCAGGAAGGAGTCTAGGAAGGTGAACACGGCAGAGTGGTTTCAGGGGGAGAATCAGGCTAAGGGCAGGCCAGCTGGGTTCTGCTGGAGAACAGGTGGTTGAACTAATAACAATGTGAGTGAAGGATGGAAGTTAAAGCTCTGTCTCCTCCAGCTGATCACCTTGCTTGAACTGTTAGAAAGGAAGTGGTGTCAGGTCAGCAGTTGGCGTGGTGGTTAAGGTGCTAGACACTCTGCATGGCCAACCACAGTTCAAGCCTCAGAACTGGTGGCTTACTTCCTCATGTTCCTTCTCTCTGTGTGTCTTTCTCTGGTCAAATGAGAATAAATAAATAAATAAAATGAAATAATTCTTTAAATAAAAAGAAAGGAAGTGGTGTCAGGCAGTGGCAGGGGTGATGGTGGTCTGGGAGTCCCTGAGGGTTGGGAGCACTCCTTACTCCCCAAAGTGAGCCCCTGACAGGTGGGATTCCACCTCCCTCTATCTCTCACATCTCACTCCTGCTTCCAAGCAAGAGAACTCCCGGCAACAGGCTTTGGGCTTTGGTCTGTTCACTACCAGTTAGCTGGAAGCTGACTTCACTAACTGGAGCTGGGGTGGGGAGTGCCGGGTGGGGGGCAGCGTTCTTCTCCCAGGCCCAACTCCTCTTTGGTATGAGGTTAAAAGAAGCTCCGGAAGTCCCAATCAGGAATGGAGGAGACCAGCGTGTGTGTGGTGGGGAGAGCAAGCCCTTCGAGCTCAGCTGGGCTGTGCGATTTCCAGCATTCCAGCGAGCCTCTGCAGGGAGACAGGTTCGTTAGAAAGAATAAGCCTGGGACCTGGGTTTACTTGGGCAGATACTTGAGCTTTTGCCGTGTTTGGCAGCTCATAAAACTCAGCAGCAAATTTGAACTTCCAGTTCTGTGGCCTGGGGGAAAAGCCTGGGAATAGTTACCAACTCCTTCTCCTCTTGCTGGCCTGCCTCTCACCAGCACACCACTGGGAGATCATGACGGAAATCCGTGCCCAAGAGCGAGGGGTGGCAAACGGAGGCTGGCTGGGCTGACCACAGCCGGCAGTGGTGAGCTGGCAGGTGGGCAGGAGGACAACTCAGAAGGGAACCGCATTTTGCTTCGTAATTTGACCAGGTGCCTTGAGACCGTGTGTGCATATGTGCGTGTGAATATGTATGTGTGTGGGCATGTGTTTCTCTCCAGATCTCGGGCAGCCAGTGCTCAGGGAGAAAGTCTCAGCCTCAGAGTGCCAGGGGGTCAGAGAGCTGAGGGGAGCATGTGAGAGGCAAGGAACCACAGGCTGCACCCCCGGGCTTCGCCTTGGAGTGGGTACTCCTTAAACCTCACCTCCTTGACGCCATCTGGGAGACCCCAGTGTCTGGCGCACGCCGTGTAGTTAATCGTCAGTGATGAGTGAGTAGAGCGAACGAAGGAGAGGCCTGTGAAACGGATGCTTGTTTATCAACCACTCCCTGTGGGGTCTCCTCAAATAGAGCCCGGGAGGAAAAATGCCTTTCACTAAGCTCGGAAAGGTTAAGTAACTTGTTCAAGGTCTCAGAGCTAGTACTGTGTGTGTGCGTGTGTGGGTGGTGTGTTCATGCGTACATGGTGTGCGTGTAATGTGTATGCACAGTGATGCATGTGTGTAGTGTGAGCATGTAGTGTGTGGTGTGTTCATATATGTACATGATTTATGTAATGTGTATGCACAGCGATGCATGTGTAGTATGTGTATGTGCACATGTGTGTGGTATGTTCACACATGTACATGGTGTGTGTAGTGTGTATGCAGTGATATGTGTATGTGTGTGCACATGTGTGGTGTGTTCATATGTGTACATGGCGTGTGTGATATGTATGTATAGTGATGTGTGTGTAGTGTGTGTGCATGTGTGTGGTGTGTTCATATGTGCACATGGTGTGTGTAATGTATATGCGTAGTGATGTGTGTGTAGTGTGTGTATGTGTGCACATGTGTGGTGTGTTCATATGTGTACATGGTGTGTGTAATATATATGCGTAGTGATGCGTGTGTGTAGTGTGTGTATGTGTGCACATGTGTGGTGTGTTCATATGTGTACATGGTGTGTGTGTAACGTGTATGCATAGTGATGTGTGTGTAGTGTGTGTGTGCACGTGTATGGTGTGTTCAGATGAGTACATGGTGTGTGTGTAATGTATATGCGTAGTGATGCATGTGTGTAATGTATGTGTGCACGTACGTGGTGTGTTCGTATGTGTACATGGTGTGTGTAATGTGTATGCGTAGTGATGCATGTGTGTAGTGTGTGTATGTGTGCACGTATGTGCTGTGTTCATATGTGTACATGGTGTGTGTGTAATGTGTATGCGTAGTGATGTGTGTGTGTAGTGTGTGTGTATGTGAGTGTGGAGGGGTAGGGAGTGAATGAGAAGAGGAAAGGCTCATGGCCTCACTTTGTACCCTGCCTGTTCTAGCAAATTCCTCAGTTCTGAAGGTGTCGATTTCCTGAAACTGATGGGACAGGGCCGTTACCTGGAGGAACTGGCGAGAAAGCAAGGGGAGCTTCCTGGGGGGTGTCTAATGCAGTGTGCCCTGAAGACAGAGCCTGTGTGGGGATTAAAAGGAGGCCTGAGGGAGGAAAAGGGACAAGAGGTCACCAGCAGGTCTCTGGCAGACAGGTATAACCTCCCCAGCAGCCCCGAGATCCAGGAAAGGAGGAGGTATAACAAAGAACAAAGCCAGGCCAACTGTTAAAAATTATTTAATAGAAAGTCCAATGTCAAAATGTAACAGTAAACAAAAATACACATGTATAAATATGTACATATAATTAGACCTGTACACTTTCTCAGACCCTTTCAAAATGGGACAGAATCATTAACATCTTGGTGGTCAAATCAAAAATAATATTCGAGTGGCAAGGCCCACTGGCGCCGTGGGGAGGAAAACTGCTGAAGCACTAGGAGGGTTCAAAGAATTTCAATCGGGAGGGAGCTGGGGACATTGCCAGTGTCCTTTTCTGGAGACCCAGAGCAGGAAGGTGAGCCATCCCTGGCCCTGTACAGCCCACCTGACCTTGTCTTAGCACCTGTTGCCGCTGCTGCCCAGGGACAGCTCTCCAGCCCAGGCTCTGAGTTACTTAACGCACACTGTGAGCCTGCTCGCCGCCTACCCCCTTCCCTGCCTCTCACTAGGCGCCCCTGGTATTCAGCCTTTAGCCTTCTTGTTCTGCAGACCGAGTGCCACACAGTGGTGTGGGATGCCATTCAGGGGTGCTCATTTGCACTGAAGCAGGGTGTGCACACACCAGGAGGTACCCAAGGTCTCCTCAGGAGTCCAGAGAGAAAATACCAGAGCCTGTGTTTATAATACTTTGTATCTCATTCATTTAACATTTCTGTGCCGTGTACTTTTCATAATGTGCCCGATAGACTAGTACAAAAGAAAACGAATATAGGGTTTCAATAAACGAATGCACATAAAGCGTGTGCATCTCACACAGATCTGGCCGATAGAAACCGACTTACAGAAGTTGCACCCAGGCAGTTATTCGGGAGGCCATCCTGCTGCTCACGTGCCCACCAGGGGACATCTTTGCAGGTGCTCAGAAGAACATGGCCCAAGACACCTCCAGACCTAAGAGAGCTGATGCCTCCTCATCCTGCTGGATGCTGTCTGAATGTAAAGCCATGACGTTTCTAATTAAGACATGTCTCCTTGGGAAGGGCAAGCAGGCAGCCCACCGGCCGGCCTTGGAGCATTTCCATCCTTTCCTGGCAATGAAGTGGGGGCGAGTGGGAAACAGCCACAGCAGAACCCAGGAGAGAGGGTGCCTGCCCTGAGGTGAACTTGGCCTATATCCCATGACCACGTAGCCCCAACGGGGCCTTCTAAGACCTTGATTTCAAAGTGAGGAGAGTGGGAGACTGAAGGCTCTGCCCACGTGGAGCATTAGCACTGCCATAGGCCGGATTCTCATCTAACTGCCCAGGCCTTGGCTTGTGGAATATTCAAGTGTGAACCACAGACACGGAATTAGAAATTCTTCAGTGAACAGCCTGGGGACTAGCTGGGAAAAGAGTGGGTGTTGGAGACAAGGATCTTCCCAAGGGTTCCAAAGGCCCGGGTTGCTGCTGCTAGTCAGTCTGCACCCACAGGTCAGATGTGGGGTCTGGAAGAAGAGGTCAGCCCCCAGAGCAGCAAGGGCCGTTTGGGTCCCCATCAGGGTCCCTCAGCTAGGAAAACTGCCTCCAGCCCCAAATTCCTCCAACCTCTTGGGGGAATTGTCTCCTATTTTGGCCTCTTTTTGAGTTTCTGGAAACCAAGTCAAGTTACAGCTTAGCATTTTGATGCACCTAATTCTGTTTTGTCCTCCTAAAAGTTTTCTTATTATTTTTTATGGAAGAAAACCAAAACAAAACAAAACACCAAAAGGTGAAAAACCCAAGGCTCTAAACTCTGAATATGTTCTTTGGAAAACCGAAAAGGCACTGCGTTTGTCTCCGGGAGACTCTGCCTGTGTTGGGGCCTTCTCTGACTCATGCCTAGGGAGCGCCCCGCTGCAAAGGCCTCTGGGTCCCCTTGGCAGCTCCCTAGGGTTGAGGGTATTTTCCATGTGAAGACAATCCATCTGCGCTACTTTTCCTTTTTAAACCTCCCGTTTCTCCAGTAGGACTCAGAGGTCGCTCGGGGCACCAGCGGTGAGACCTAACCCAGCAGAGGGCTGTCCCGGGGCAGCTGCGTTTGGTTAGAATCACGCAGGAGACAGGAAGGCTCCCTACAACTTCCTGTGAATTTATTTTAGGGTGCACCCTCATTCTGGGCCTAGGTCAGCCTGGTCCCAAGAGGTATTTTTAGCCTTGCTGGCTCTAAAGCCAGGTCAGGATGACCCAGAGCTGTCCTATATGTCTCCAAACCAGACCCAGCACTGATTAAAACCCTCAAATTCAAACAGCTATTGGCACAGCAAGGGGAGCGGGCAGGGGCAGGGCACGGCAGAGGATGTGGGGGTCCATCACCTCCCAGGCAGCTGTGCATTTGCAGTGAGAAGGGTCTGGGCCCCAATGGTGACACACTCCCCCCACCTCCACCAGGCCCCACACAATGGGCTGCAAAGGGCGAGCACCACCTGGAGCTCTTCTTCATGCTCCCTGGGTGCAATGGCACAGCTAGGGGCTCTGGGCGGCTGGCCGCAGTGCCCGGCCCTGTCCTCATCCCTTCCTCCAGCCTCTTGACTCCCTGCAGGCCCCGGGTGGCCCACACCACCTGTCCTTCTTTTCAGCTGAGTCTCACGTGCCCTCTGCAGTGCCCTCCAATCTGACAACCTCCGGTTTGACGTTCCCTTTCTCAGAACAGCCCGAGTCCCGGGGCTGGGTGGGCTGCTCTGTGAGCTGCTCCCATGCGCCCGGCATTGTCTTCGCAGTGGCCCCTCCTTGCTGCCTCCTGCACGGGTAGTGGCACCAGAGGGTGGGAGCTGTGTTTGGCTCCGTTGTGAGCTGCTGGCCATCAGCTCAGGGCCTGGTGCATGCAGGTGCCCCCCAGACAATCTGTCGGTTGAATGAATCAAGACGGGGGGAGACACTGCTGAAGAAGCTGCATTGGGACAACCCAGAGGAGGAGACCTTAACCCTACACACTGGTGTTGGCATGTCCCAGGGTAGCTACCAAAATGCCACAGGCAAGGCCATGAGGGTGAGCGGAGGGTGTGTGAGAAACCCTGTGGTCGGTGGCTGACTGGGACATGCCCTTAGGGATGCGACCGTAGGCCCCTGGGATTGGGAAAGGCAGTGGGCCAGAGCACCAGGGCAGGCCCAGGGCAGGCGTCCGGTGTCCCATCTGAGTGGAACTCAAACTCGTGCAAAAGCGATCACTAGTTTTCCCGTTTGGGTCTTATGAATAGGTACACGAATCCTGTCCTAGACATGATCTTAGGGATGACCAAGGCAAGCACTATTCCTTCTTGAAGTACTTCAATGAGAAAGTATTTTTTAATCAATGTGTGTGTGTGTACATGCATTTAAAGAAAAGGAATCTAAATTTAGCAGCCTAAGAAGGCAGCTGACTGGTTCTGCTCCAGGAAAACAGTCATTTTTCTCAATTTGCATCTTGCTTTGAACGGAAAGGCTGGCTGGTAATCTCTTGCGAAACTCCCCTTCCACACTCTACTGTCAAGAGAGAACAGTCCCTGAAGGTCTGGACTGAAACGCCAGCACCCGGGGACTAGTCTTCACAACCGAGCCGACGCCAAGCAGCCTCCAGAGGTTCTAGAGTTATTTCCAACCCGGGGGACCTAGAGGCTGTTCTGGCTGAGTGTAGGGTGTTCTTTTTACTGCCTGTAAGTCTTACTCAATCAGGTTCAAAGCCTTGGGCTAAAAATAATCTTTGGGAAGGGAGGAAGGAAGAATCCAGACAGTATCAGAATGCCGTAACTCTTCCTGAATGAAAGCAATCTCTCTGGCTTCCAAGAGATAAGAGCCATTTCTCCCATCATCTTGAAGGAATCTGGCAGCTGCCAGGTTAGAAAAAAAAAGCAGGATTTTGGGACAGATTTCATAGGAACATTAGATACGGCCCCTCCATTCATTACACAAGAAAATTCTTTTGATTTTTTTTTTTTTTAAGCTAAAGAAGGGGGGGGTGGATGTGCACCCCTTCGGGGCAGTGCCCTTACAGTTGCTATGGAGACGTGAGTCATCTTTAGAGGATGCCTAAGAAGGCAGCTGACTGGTTCTGCTCCAGGAAAACAGTCATTTTTCTCAATTTGCATCTTGCTTTGAACGGAAAGGCTGGCTGGTAATCTCTTGCGAAACTCCCCTTCCACACTCTACTGTCAAGAGAGAACAGTCCCTGAAGGTCTGGACTGAAACGCCAGCACCCGGGGACTAGTCTTCACAACCGAGCCGACGCCAAGCAGCCTCCAGAGGTTCTAGAGTTATTTCCAACCCGGGGGACCTAGAGGCTGGTCTGGCTGAGTGTAGGGGGTTCTTTTTACTGCCTGTAAGTCTTACTCAATCAGGTTCAAAGCCTTGGGCTAAAAATAATCTTTGGGAAGGGAGGAAGGAAGAATCCAGACAGTATCAGAATGCCGTAACTCTTCCTGAATGAAAGCAATCTCTCTGGCTTCCAAGAGATAAGAGCCATTTCTCCCATCATCTTGAAGGAATCTGGCAGCTGCCAGGTTAGAAAAAAAAAGCAGGATTTTGGGACAGATTTCATAGGAACATTAGATACGGCCCCTCCATTCATTACACAAGAAAATTCTTTTGATTTTTTTTTTTTTCAAGCTAAGTAAGTGAGGGTGGATGTGCAGCCCCTCTGGGCAGTGCCCTTACAGTTGCTATGGAGACGTGAGTCATCTTTAGAGGATGTGCCTTAAGAAGGAGGAGAGAAGCTGGCAGTTCGTGGGCTTAAATGACTAACTATCCAAGTGGTCACATGACTATCGAAGACCTTTAAGGTCTTGCAAGAGATCCACATCTAGTTCTCTGTGCTTAAATACAGACCTACCTCCCACTTCCCTGTTCAACAATTTTAAAAAAAGACACCAAACCCTAGCCTACAAGAAGAGATTTCAGTACAAGATAGTGGTCCCGGCATGGCCTTTGCTCCACCCTTGCTGATCAGCTTCTCCCAAAGTCCTCTGCAAGGATAAGGCTTCAACTTTAGGAAGATGGAGCTTGGGATGAAATGACCAGTCTTGGGGACCCAGGAGAGAAATCGCGCCACTCAGAAGCCTGGTTCTGGTTGCATCCGGTGTCTAACTGGGAAGTACTGAGTTCCCTTTCCAGATGCCGAAAGGATTCCTGAGGGACAGCCACGTGCCACATTCCCAAAGCCTTTTCCTCCCGGGCACTAGGTTCTCCTGTTAGCCACGGCCTCTCCTGGTCGGTGTGTCGCTCATCAGATGTGGGAGGGCCGAGTAAAACACTCCCTGTGAAGAAACCTCGAAGGGGATGAGCCAAAGAGCGATCCTGGGAGGTAGCTGCCCCCAGAGGGTGGTTTTCACAGTGTTGCCAAGGGCACAGTAATAATTAAAAAAAAAAAGGAAAATATCTGGATGGCACCTTCCCTCCTTTCCACACACACATTGACGTTGGATCGTTGCGTTCTACGCGTAGGAACCACCACTTAGCACATGGGGGTCACCGATCTCCTTTCCAGGATTATTGTGAGACTGCACAGGCCTGATGTTAAATACCTGGCACAGTGTCCCGCACAGAGCGAGTATAAATGGCAAATACTAGCTTTGTTTTCCTCTCCTCTCCCGCTCGATCAGCCGCTACATCAGGTGTAAGTCTCCTGAAAAACATGGCGCCGCCAGGGAGTCCCGAGTTTTGTCACAGAGGTAAACGCATTCACCCACAGTCCGCATTTTCTACCGTTGCTTTCTGAGTCTTCTCCAGAGACACGAGAAAAGGTGGCTGCTAAAAACAAGACCACTTTCTCCCCTTAGAAAAACATATCCATTTATCGGCAAAAGGCCCTGTGTACACCTCATGGAATTCCTAAAGGTTTCTTGCGGGGACATTCGCAGGGGGAAAGCTCATTGTGTCCCTGGACTTTACACAGGATACGGGGGTCCAGTCATCCACCCTGACACCAGGAAGCCACAGTTCCTGCTTCCAGCCACCCCTTCATCATGTCTTAAATACATGTTCCCTCCTGCCGACCAGGCCTTATTTTTCTAGTGGGGTTCTAAGCAACTTAACAGAAAGGTCAATTCTGAGAGGTACAAGAAACAAAGCTCTGAGAATGCTTCGCGGAGGGAGGTGGGACACATGGGAGGCCGATTTTATGGAGAATTACAGAGCGCGATCTAATATCATTAATCAAGGTAGGTGGGAGGGAGAGGGAGAGAACCCTGGGTACCAACTGTTTGCCTTTCTGACAACGCGGAGTCCTGGAGCCTGACATTCCGAGTTGGTATTTTCCTAAAGAACTCGATCATTTTTCTTCCTACGAAAGCAAATGTATTTAACTAAGTTTCTTCTCTAACACTAGTAAAGATGGAACATTCTTCTAAATTCTTGCCCATCATCTAAGCAGGATTTGTAATCAACATGCCAACCAGCAGGCAGGCTACTGAGGTAAAATTCATGAGAGGTATAATCTCTGTTTTCAGCAGGCTTATGGGAGAGTCTGGCCCTAAGAGGAACAAAGTGGCAAGGAGGTCAGGAGGAGGATGGCTGTTCCAACTTAATGACACAGGGTACCATCTGTGGGGCCAGGAAGGGGGACCCACCATCCCTGGGCTTGCTCCTTCGGGCTGTCTGGGGGCTGGCATGGCTGCCTCTGATGTTGGGGGGCCTCAGCCCAGGGGTACTTCTTTACTGGATGTGTGGAGGAGGCTGGTGCAAGGCCAGTCCTGGAGCAGTCACTGAGTGGGCTGGCCGAGCCCAGGCTCGGATGGTGCATACCGTGGACAGGGACAGACCGCCTCCCAGCCGGCTGCTGTGTGGCTCTTGCTGGATCTGAGGGCTGACCTAGTTTTCTCATCACTGGACCTTCTAACTCTTTGTCCCTAAATAGACCATCATGTACGCCACGCTCTCTGCCCCAGCCTGGAGCAAGGAGGCATCACAGAAAGCCTCACTTCAGTTTCTCTGCCAGGGACAGACACATACTCTATTGTGAGAGCAGGACTCCATGGTCCTGAATGGCCTCCAAGCAGAAGGCTGTGTGGACGCTGCTGAACTTTCTCAGCTCCGCACTCAGAGGACACGAGTGTGGGACCCAGCGGTCGGCCTCCTGGCCAGTCCTGCCCCACCCGTTGGTCACTAGGCAGCTGGATTTCCAAGCACACTGGCACTCAGCCAGGCTACCAGCCCTCTCGGCTAAGTGCTTCCCAGTCCATCTCTCCTCGCTTCCCACCTCCATCGCCCAATGCTTTCCCTCCCTCCCTCCCTCCCTCCTTCCACCGAGAGTCCTGCAGAGAGAATGACAGAGTGCACCAGCAGCACATCGGGCTCTCTGCACGGTCTCTGAGACAATCTGCTTACTGGTCAAACTTACAGGCGGCGAGGGGATATCGTTTTTGCTTTAGATCTTTTCCAAAAGTAAATGTTTTTTTAAAAAAAGTACAAACACAGAATCACTTGACACCTTTATGGTTAAAACCGACAGGTGGAAAACAACAGTTCTGGGTGTTGCTAACAATCGGCATTTCACGCCAACCCGTTCAGCTTCCATCTCTCGGCTCTAGTTCCAGATGTACCTACTGTGCGGCTTTCACGCATCGGACATGTATCCAGGGTGACACACGGGAGACAGAACTCCAGGTGGAAAGCCGCTGGGTCACAGGAACCACACGCACAACGTGGGGCCCCAGGAAACATTCAGGGCTCTGTGCCTGGGTGACAGTTCGAAACATGAGACGAGACCGTGAGGACAATGACATGAGCGTGCTTCACCTTTGGGGAGAGGGAGGTCATTTTCTGGGGAGACACTGAGATGCCGAGTGGAGGCGTCAAATGGAAGACATGTAGCATTAGCTTCGTTCTTGCTTGATAAGAACAAGAAACCCCAGGAAAGGCCATCCACATAACTGAACAAAAGGCCCCAGGGAACACGGCTGAGGTGCGGCTTTGCAGTTCGTCTGCAGTGGTGGGAACCTACTTTCGTCCCTTGCCCAAAAAGCAGACCAAGGGAGGAAACTGAAAACCCTCCAGTATTGGACTCTCTTTGCATTCTGCTGCTGGAGGCAGGACAAAAGTCCTACATTTTGGCTGCATCTCTGTTGGTGTGACAGCCACAGCTGCTCCCCCAAATTGCTGCTGCTGGCTGAAAGAATGAAGGGATCTTGTTGCTAATGTTTGGGTCTGTTTTCAGTTGTGCTTGACTGAGCTGTTTTCCCTCACTCTTGCTGCCCCAGGTCCAGAAGGAGCTAAGGAGTCTTTGCACCAGGTATGGGTGGTGCTGTCAGTTATGTGGAGGGATTTCCATGCCACGGCTCATCTCAGCAAGAACGAGTTTAGCTCCTTATTCTCTTCTGTGGCAGGTGAGTCTCTGGATGACCCAGAACATCTTAACAACCCACCTTCCGAGGGTGGCTGTGCAGCTGCTACTGAGGCTGGCCACATTTGCAGACCCCAGAGAGCAAAATAGTGTTCCTTCCATGTTTGGGTGGGACAAGCCCAAACCTGCACTCAGGCTGGGTGGCATTTCATAGGGAGCCCTCCCCCGAAAATAACAAAGAGAACCTTCATCAAACTATCAAACACGTTAAAAAAATACAAAAGTTATCTTCTCCTTTTTGATTGCTATTTACTGTGACAATATTTGTTAAAAATATTACTTCTGTCTTTGCAAAGAGATCATTCTCTTCATATAGTATGGAAAAATAAACTCTACTGCACACACAATCAACATTCCCCGCCACTGCCAGGGCCTTTGGCTCTTGCATCTCCAAGTGTCATCGCCAGTGTAAATGTACTAGGTTTTGGAGTAGGCAAATGCTTTGTGCTGTACAGATCATCCAGGGCTGGAAGGAAGAGGAAAAGGTAAGGCTCACGCAGCATTTTGAAAGGGGAGGATTACGACAGGATGGTTCATTTGCTCACAAAATGGAAGGTGATGGTGTTTTCAGGCCCTCCTGAAAAGGCATGGGGTGTCTCCTCGTCCCTTCTGACCACTCACAGTCCTGCTAACTCTGGGTTGGTTATTAATAGGAGGGGAGGAGCCTTTCAGGCCAATGGCCCATGTCACCATAAGGGAGGGCTTGACTTGCACACCCAGGATCATCTGTCAACACTGAGCTGGATGAATGGGAGAAGACAAGGATACATACAAACAGTAAAATGTTTATTTTCTTAGAAAAAAAAGTGAGGGAGAAGGGTTCAAAATGATTGTGATCACACTTCTATCCGCATCTGAGCAAAGCCAGTGCCGCAAGCTTAATCCTTGATTCAGACACCTATGAAATGCAACCACCTGCTGCTCACGCTACGTCCTTCCCGGGATCATGGCACCACATGCTTTGAACTGAGAACACCTTCTCTGCTTCTTCTGAGCAGAGACACAAGGCTGGCCAGAGCAACCATCTCATCTCCAAAGCTCAACAAGGCCAGTGAGAAGCGAGGCTGTCTGTCTCCGGACCACTTGGGAGAGACAGGGAGGAAGGAGAGAGAACAGGAGATGCTTGTCTTAGAAGCAGAACCGGTCTAGAATCGCAGTTTGATATCTGAGTTCCCCACTACCTCGTCTTATAGAAAATAGGTCGGAGAGCATCTGTCAAACCAACGGGATCTTTAAGGTGAAACTGCAGAATTTTGCTGCAGACCTGGACACGAGAGAAGTGAAAAGTTGCAACAAGTGTTAACTAGCAGCAACAAAGAAAGTTCGATAACAGTTTGTTTGTTTGTGTTTAGCAATATTCCTTTGCAAGTTCATTTAGAAACACTGTAATTTAATGGGGCATACAATATGGACCGATCTTCTTTTGCTATAGTGCTGTTCGTTGAAGAGAACCGACCTCTGCAAAGTTTGCAACAGGGGTGTAACCTATTTACACAGTAGTAGCTCCAGGTTTGAGTGGTAGAATCGATGCTATGTGATGTCCTCTTCTTCCGAACAGTAATCCCGACCCTTGGAGGAAAAAAGAAACGAGAACATGTGAATAAGAAATTCAGAAATTCAGAAGACAGCCTGAAACAGTTATTGTTCATAATTAATTTCCTGTCAGTATATATGTCTCTTTACAAGAGAATCCAGGCTTTGTAAGTGACATACAGTGGATACATCATAAATACATGTTGGCTGATTTATTATATAAACCATGTACAGGGACCTTCAAAAAGTTCACAGAAAATGCATATTCTGAAAAACCATGCATTTAATTTTTTTTTGCACCAAAATAAACTCATACTTTAATTCCATTTTTCTTTTTCTTTCTTTTTTTTTTTTTTTTTGAGATTTTTGCTATAAGGTGCATGTCCTCACTAGAGAGAGAAAGAAAAAAAGTAAGAAATTACCTCCTAGGGAGGATGGCCACACCACAAGCCCTTCTTTTCCATTCTCCTCCTGGGATTTCTGGCATGCACTCACACGCTCCTGGTCCAGACCTTGAACCATGGTCGGCCATGTGGGAGTCCACTAGGCCTTAACCACTATGCCACCTGCTGGCCCAATTCCATTTTTTCAATATTTTTACAAGTCCTTTCAGATACCCCAAGGCATGAAAGTTTCACCAAGCCCCAAGCAAGCCCTTGCCTTATGGTGGTAAACATTTACTCTATGGTAGGCATATACAAGACCCAGCCTTTTACCACTAAATGAGCTAATGAACGATCCATTCAGGAGACCAGTTTCTCATGAGGGAGAATGAACAAGTCACTTTCAGAGGCTCATGTTCCACGCCACGTTTATACACCCAGAGCTTAACATTTTACAGAGGGAATCCAAAAGTTGAGGGTTGTCTGAGTTTTAATTCACTTTAAATGAATATATGTAATACATCTCTACTTGTGGTGTGTATGGGGTGCAAACAACAACAACAACAAAAAGGCAAAATGATTTCAATTCATGCGCTAAAAGCAGGCTGCTGGAAGGCTTAAGGATTGACGGTCAATTTTAGCTTCTCTTCACCAGGTTACATACTCTACATACTCTACGTATGTAAGCTCTGGTTAGGTTCACACAGACCTAACTGGGTTGTCTTGGTCAAATACATGGCTTTTAGGACCAGCAGGTGGCGTAATGCTTATGTTGCCGGACTCCCATGTAATCGACTGGAGTTCAAGTCCTGGACCCAGCGGCTTGACACTCACGCAGGGCAAAGGTACATGCATGCTCCAAATCCTCAAAGAATGGAGGAGAAGGGACTGTGGGGTGGCCATCCCCTCCGGGGGGTGATTTCTCACTTTCCGTCTGCCTGTTTCTCTCTCTGGCATGTGCCCTATAGCAAAAATCTCTCAAAAGAGCAAAGCAAAACAAAATAAAAGAAAATCCACGGCTTTCTTGATCTGTAATCTGTCACAGCACGGGACCAAAATACCTGTTTGCCTGCTTCACAATGCCGTAGGTAAGGGCTTTGTAAAAATCCTGGTCTTATGATTTGCATTCGTCAACTTAACATCATTATTTTTTAATTTGCTATAGGGCACGTATGCTCACAGGAGAGAGAGCTGCCGTAACCACTATGCACCTAGCTGGCTCCAGCAATGTATTCTTTTAATAGAAATATTACCAGTTCTAATTTGGGAGATGGGCATGTTCCTTTAAAAACAATTTTATAAATAACTGGAATTTATTTCTAAAAGTACCAATTCTTAAAGACAATAATAATTTTGCATATAGGTATTTCACAAATGTATTACACGTTTCTTTGTCCCATTATATATATATTGGAAATATATTATATTTTCTTAAATTTTTTTTAGAGAGATTTTTGCTATAGGGCACGTGTGCTAACTAGAGAGATAGAGACAGACAGAGAGATAGAAAGCAAGACATCACCCCCTGGGGGAACGGCCACACTGCAATCCCTTCTCCTCCATTCTCCTCTCGGGGTTTTGGGCATGCATGCACACGTGCCTGGGATGAGTTTTAAGCTGCCAGATCCAGGACTTGAACTGCAGTCAACCATATGGGAATCCCATGCCTTAACCACTATGCCACCTGCTGGCCCCATTTTCCTAACATTTAAGCACCATCATAATGAATTACACCACCTGGCTGGGTGCTAATTCTGGCTCTGTGACTTACTAGTTTAGCTCTGGAGCCTTGACCTAGTTACCTCTCTGTTTCAGTTTCCTCGTACATGAAAGGAAGATAACAATAGGAACTACTTCACAGGGCTGTTGAAGATGAAATGAGTGGATAGTAATAAAATGATTAAATAGTTCCTGGCGCATAATTTTATACACCGTGTGTGTGTGTGTGTGTGTGTGCACGTGCACGCATGTGCAAGTGCATGTGTATGCTTGGTAAATAAAAAATGCCCATACACAACCAAGCCTTCACACCTGTGGAAGAGTGAGGGGTTGCCTAGTCTCTGGCTACACGGCTCCAAGTTGATGATTTTTTGGGATAAGATTCACTATTTTGCATGTTTCCTCTGGTGGTCTACAAACCATTAGCCTGCTAACTCCCACCCCTGCTGCTTGCAGACAGTCTGCGGTGGTTAGGAGAATTGTTCATTCCCCAAAGGTTCATGTTCTGGAAGTTTGGTCCACAGTGTAATGGTTTTGGGAGGTGATGGAACCTTCAAAAGGTGGGGCCTAGTGAGAGGCCATCATCCAATTGGCTACAGGTGTGGGGAGGACTGACAATTAGTGGGGAATTTTGTTCCCTCTGTCATGCATGTGCTTGCCCTCCTCTCTGCATCTGTCGGCCATGTGGTGACGCAGCACCAGAGGCCAGCCCGATGGTGGCCCTGTACCTTCTGACTTGCCAGCTACTAGATTTGTGAGCCCCACAAAGCTCTGTTCTTTATAACTCACCCGGTCTGGGTATTTCTGCTTAGCAACTGAGCCTGGTGTCATGTTCAGGCTTGTCTTTCTTTTCTTCCTAAGTTTTATTTTATTCATAGTAGAGCAAATGTGCATGAGAGAGACAGGGACGAGAGAGCAGGAGAGAGAGGCACCTTCAACGGGGTCCTGTCACACTGTGACCCCCTGTTCCTGGTGCTCCAGCTTGTCAGGATCTTGGGCATCTGTGCAGAGGCCTAGCATGTTTTCAAGTTGACCTGGGGATCTGAACCCATAGTTGGCCATGTGGCTTCCAGCTCTGCAGTTCAGTTTGCTACCGACTATGGCACCAGGCTGAGCCTAGTCTTGTTTTATTTGCATACAACCTCCCCGGGGGTGGAGAAACAGGGTAACCAATCTTCCTGAGAAGAAGTGTGTCCTCAGCACAGATGCTTCACTGACAGGCTCCCTGCTGACGCTGCTCAAGCAGATGACACCCTTAGCCCTGGCCCAGCCCATGCAAGGGACACTCCCTGAGTCACATGTCAGAGAGCTGGAGAGGAGGCTCTCGAAGTCCCTGACCACTGGGAGATTATACTCCTAGTGGGGCACAGGACTTGCACACACGTCAACATATGCGATAAATACCAGATCGTGCTCTCCCCACGTCCTCAGTCATGAGAGTTTGAGAAAACGCTTGCAAACAGAGGCTGGTATTCTGCTGGAGGGGAAAGGCGGGGCTCGCCGAGAGCTAACTGGGAAAGGAAGGAGGACCTCTTCCCTGTACGGATGTGCATAAACACTGCCGTGTGACGCTGGGCAAATGACGGGCTTTGGCTTCCCAGGGATAATCATGGTCTCTGTCCGATAGGGCTGTGATCAGGATTATATGGGGAAAAGAAGAGTGTCTGGCAGGGGGTCAACATGTGTTATTACAGCTCCTGCCCTACGACTATCACTGTTGTAATTATTATTATAAACCTTGCGTTTGTTCAGTCTCCTGGCAGCGAAATGCGGATCTCCTTCCCATGGCTGTCAGGTGAGGACTGGGCCATATGCTGTGATCCAGCAGGTGTCAGGGAACCCTTCACCTCTGTCAGCTTCGCACCCCAGGCAGGGCAGAACCCCGTGTGCACGAACACAGCATCTACGGAAGAAGCCTAAGAGCCTTCCCTTCTTATGTGTCAATGAGGCCTCCCATAAAAGCGGAGGCTCAGGCAGTCAATGTGGGGTGTAGAGGACACCTTGTCCAGGAAGAGGGACTCAGAAGCAATGCAGACACACACACACACCTGGATGTGCATGCACATACACACACTAACATACACACTGAGAACTGGTGCCCTCGTTGGCAAAGCAGTCTCTCCAGTTCTGCAAATGAATTGTTGAGTTTCATGCAGGACAATTTCAGACCCTCCAACTTTCCTGCTGCTACCAGAAGGCTTCCCCACCCCATCTTTTGAGAGACAAATCTATATAAACTTTACAAAAATACGTATTTCTCCTGAGCGAGACTGAGTGACACCCAATAGGGTCTTCAGGTCATGATCCACTCCTAGTCTCAGCCAGTCAATGAGAACTGCACACGTGTGCACCTGCTGTGTACAGGGAAACCTCGGGACACAAACCTGGGGCCTTCCAGTGGACCCAGTATTATAGAGTGCTGCATTACCACTATGCCACCGGCTAGCCCAGGACAAATCCGTACACACCCTCTGTATAAATTTGAGACTGGGAACAGCAGTTAGTGTAATGCCTATGCCGCTGGACTCCCAATGTAGTCAACTGCGGTTCGAGTCCTGAACCCGGTGGCTTAAACTCACGCCGGGTGCATGTGTGCCCAAGATCCCGAGAGGAGAATGGAGGAGAAGAGACTGCGGCGTGGTCATCCCCTCTGGGGGGCGATTTCTAGCTTTCTGTCTCTCTCTTTCTGGTGAGTGCACGCGCCCTATAGCAAAAACCTCTCCACACACACACACAGGGCAGAACCCCGTGTGCACGAACACAGCATCTACGGAAGAAGCCTAAGAGCCTTCCCTTCTTATGTGTCAATGAGGCCTCCCATAAAAGCGGAGGCTCAGGCAGTCAATGTGGGGTGTAGAGGACACCTTGTC
The DNA here is from genome assembly GCF_000334495.1 of Tupaia belangeri chinensis. NCBI lineage: Eukaryota > Metazoa > Chordata > Mammalia > Scandentia > Tupaiidae > Tupaia > Tupaia belangeri. The sequence goes on from NW_006159576.1 coordinate 1,369,288, forward strand.
CAGGAAGAGGGACTCAGAAGCAATGCAGACACACACACACACCTGGATGTGCATGCACATACACACACTAACATACACACTGAGAACTGGTGCCCTCGTTGGCAAAGCAGTCTCTCCAGTTCTGCAAATGAATTGTTGAGTTTCATGCAGGACAATTTCAGACCCTCCAACTTTCCTGCTGCTACCAGAAGGCTTCCCCACCCCATCTTTTGAGAGACAAATCTATATAAACTTTACAAAAATACGTATTTCTCCTGAGCGAGACTGAGTGACACCCAATAGGGTCTTCAGGTCATGATCCACTCCTAGTCTCAGCCAGTCAATGAGAACTGCACACGTGTGCACCTGCTGTGTACAGGGAAACCTCGGGACACAAACCTGGGGCCTTCCAGTGGACCCAGTATTATAGAGTGCTGCATTACCACTATGCCACCGGCTAGCCCAGGACAAATCCGTACACACCCTCTGTATAAATTTGAGACTGGGAACAGCAGTTAGTGTAATGCCTATGCCGCTGGACTCCCAATGTAGTCAACTGCGGTTCGAGTCCTGAACCCGGTGGCTTAAACTCACGCCGGGTGCATGTGTGCCCAAGATCCCGAGAGGAGAATGGAGGAGAAGAGACTGCGGCGTGGTCATCCCCTCTGGGGGGCGATTTCTAGCTTTCTGTCTCTCTCTTTCTGGTGAGTGCACGCGCCCTATAGCAAAAACCTCTCCACACACACACACACACACACACACACACACACACACAGATGAGACTGTGCTGCCACGACTCCAAGATGTAGTCCTCTGAGATTGTTAACAGTCGCCGCAAGAAGAAGGTAAACTGCACTAGCTATTTACAGATGTTATTTCATTTGCTGGTCTTATCAACTCTGCAGAGTACGAGTGAGTTCTGTTACTTGTGGGGAAATCTCCGAGAAGCCAGAGACCACAGGCTGGCTGCTGCCTTTCTTGTTCTGAGAGGAGAGACTCGATAACTAAATTCAAATTCACATCAACTTCGCGTTTGTTATCTCACCTGTCAGCAGCTCTGAGAACCAAATATTTGGGAAGCAAAAAAAACTATGAAATCAAAACACAGAGAAAATAAGAGCCCCCGTCTGGCCATTCGGCACAGCTCTAAGTGAGGCCACCCCGGAGCGCTGTCCTGGGAGGGCCTCACTCAGCACCACATGGAACCCCTATCTGCATATGGGCCCTACCCAGCTGGATGGGGGGTCCGCTTCAGAAACATGACTTCACGTCTCATTTACATTTTTAAAGGATTGTGCTTAAAAAGAGAACTTTCAAACCTCAGCTGTCAGAAGGCAGGAAGTGGGAGAGAGCTGGGCCTGGGAGAGGGATAGCAGTCCCCTCAGTTAGGACACGCCTGTCTCCCGAGAGGGCCCTGGGACGGAAGTCTTTGTAAAGACGCCTTATGCAACTAGAATTGGGGGCTGTTCGGCACAATTCCACCCTTGTGCAAGGGACACACTGATGGCTACAGAGGGCAGGAGCCCACAGGGCCCGGCAAGCTGGAAGGATGGGAACTCCTAACGATGCTGACAACAAATACGTCTTTGAAAGAATCGGAGAGACATTTTGGTGTAGACTCAAAAAGTCCCAAGGAGCTTTTCCCTACCCTGATTTTTCTGGTCACACCCTGCTCTGCGTAGAGGCTTCAGTTATCTGTATTATTATTTCCCTAGAAACTTAAAGAAGTTTGTGTCAACCCAGAGCACACCTTTCTGAAGTTGTGGACTAGGGATGGTTTGCTTTTGTTCATGGATGTGTCTGGGTTAAGAAATTAGCGATATTATGGAATAGCAAAGGAAAGGGCATTGCCCTAATTTTAAACTACACTAATTTAAAGAGAACAGCTCAAAATGTGACTTTAAAGAAACTGTTCCTCTACAAGACCCACATACTTTTCCTCTGCAGGTTGAAAACAAATAGGGGGCCGGCACGTGGTTTAGCAGTTAAGGCGCTGGACTCCCACATGACCTAGTACAGTTCGAGTCCCAGGCCTGGTAACTTGAAAATCACACCAGGTGTGTGTGCATTCAGGCCCCAAATCTTGAAAGAGAGTGGAGAAGAAATTGCGGTGTGGTCATTCCCACGGGGGGTGATTTTCATTTTCCTTCTCATTGTCTGTCTCCTTCTAAACGAGTGAACTCACCCTCTGCCAAAAAAATAAAAAAAGGAAAACCAAAAATACCTAAAACAAACAAACAAACAAAAAACCAGACAATTAATTTAGGGCTGGCCACTCAGTGTCAGGTGTGACTTCACACCCTTCCGTCCCTTTCTGTAGGCGTTCGTGCGTCCAGCCTCACACACACAGGCCAAGTAACAATCAGCGGAAATGGAGTGTTTTCCTATTGGAGTGACCAGATGACGTGACCAGTTACCAAGAAAGTGCTGAGTCTCTATTTCCCCATCTGTAAAATGGGGACAGCAAGACCTACCTTGCAGAGGTGTTGTGGGAACTACTGGGTCATCTTAAAAGTCATAACGCACCTTGCATAGAAAAACAAAAATACATCATGACTTTTCCGATGACCTAGAAATACATTGGGGCTAGCAGTTGGCATAATAGTGATGTTGCTGGGCTCCCATGTAGTTGACTGTGGTTCGAGTCCCGGACCTGGTAGCTTAAACTCACCCCAGGCGCATGGCGTGTGCGTGCGTGCCCAAGATCCTGAGAGGAAAATGGAAGAGAAGGGATTGCGGCGTTGCCATCCCCCCTGGGGGTTGATTTCTCACTTTCTGTCTCTCTCTGTCTTTCTGGCGAGCGCATGCGCCCTATAGCAAAACAAAAACAAAAACAAAAACAAAAACAAAACAAAACAAAAACAAAAACCAAAAAACAAAAAACCACCACAACAAAAAACCTCTCTAAAAAAAAAAAAAAGAAACCACACGTAAGGTGTTTGGCTAAGCTAAGCCTATGGTGGGCGCTTAATAAATGAAAGCTCCTATGCCAATGTTGAAAAGTGAGACCAACTGATTTGACAGTTAATAAAACTAGTGAGCAACTGGACCCATGCAGATCATCCAGAGCCTCAACCAAGCGAGGCACCTGGGGCCTGACGGCTTGTTTTCCCCCTTCCGGGCCACCTCTCCTGCCTCCACCTTCACTCCGTCACTGCTTCTCATTTTCTAGATAACTCTGCTCAAATGCCACCTCACTGGCTTCCACTAAACACCCTACCTACACTTCTCACCCTGATTCATCTTTAGTTATTAGTCATCACTACCTCATATTGTCTTATTGTAACTTTTATTTATTTATTTATTTATTTATTTATTTATTTATGAGAGAGACTTTTGCTATAGGGTGTGTGCACTCGCCGGAGAGACAGAGAGAGATAGAAAGTGAGAAACCACCTCCCCCTCCCGGCCACACCACAATCCCTTCTCCTCCATCCTCCTCTTGGGATTTGGGGCATACATGCACACACGTCTGGCGTGAGTTTTAAACTGCTGGGTCCAGGACTCCAACTGCAGTCAATTATGTGAAGTCCAGCAATGTAACCATTATGCCATGTGCTGGTCCCTTTACTGTAACTTTTAATTGACATATAATAGTTATACATACTTAGAGGATACAGTGTGTGTGTGTGTGTGTGTGTGTGTGTATTTTGATTCCATTAAATGAACACAACATGAAATGACCAAATCAGGGCAGTAAACAATCCACCATCTCAAACAGTTATCATTACTTCGTGTCGTGAATACTTGAAATCCTCTCTTCTAGCTATTTGGAAATTCACGTTGAATTGGCACCAACTTGACTTGCTCTGCGACGTACTCTAGAACTTGTCCCACTTCCCTGCTCGCAATTGTACAGCTGTCTATCAAACTCTCCCTATCCGCCTCTCCGCCTCCCCACTGTGCCCCAAACTCTCGAGGGTGGAGGAACGGAGAAGAAGGAATTGCTATGTGATGACGCCCCATTGAGGGGTGCTTTATCCCTCTCCCTCTCTGTCTCTCTGCTGAATGCATGCACCCTCTGAAGATTACAAAGAAAGAAAAAAATAGAAAAAAGAAGAAATAGTAATTCAAGAAAAAAATACCCCCCCAAATATATATATATATACATACACATCTTTTATTTCTAGAGATTTTTGTTATACGGTGCATGTGGTCACTGGAGAGACTGCGAAAGACAGTGAGACAGAAAGCAGGAAAACCCCCTACCCCGAGGGATGGCCATGCCACAATCCCTTCTCCTCCATCCGCCTCAAGATTTTGGACACACATGCACATGTGCCCAGTGTGAGGATTAAGCTGCCGGGTCTGGGACTCGAACCGAGGTCGACTATGGGGAGTCCAGTGACGTAATCATTACTCCATTTTCTAGTCCCTAAATATGAATACTTTAAAAAATGCTTATATTGGGTTGTTGGAAAGATCATGATGCATTTTTGCACAGAAAACAATTTGTCATGACTTTTCTTACAGCCTAATATCCACATGGGTTCCCTGGGGCTGGAGCTGGGAATAGGGGCTGGCTGTAAGTAGGCAGGTGCGATCTTAGTGACAGGAGTGTCTTACAACTGGAGAGCATGCTGATGGTGGCACAACTTGGTAAATGCACTAAAAATAATTGAATTGTGCATAAAAAATGAGTGCATTTTACGACACGTAAATTATACCTCCATAAAGCTGTTGAAATATATGTATAAATATTTACATTGCAGCATTTCTATTAGGTATGAGAAAAAAAAAATCTATCTAACATTTCAGAGGAAACAATGCTCACTAAGGCCCAGTGCGTGCACTATTGACTCCCAGGGA
>NW_006159576.1:1374474-1376197 GCF_000334495.1 Tupaia belangeri chinensis
GATAACGCTGCTCAAATACCCCCTCATTGGCTTCCACTAAACACCCTACCTACACTTCTTACCCTGATTCATCTTTAGTTATTAGTCATCACTACCTCATATTGTCTTATTGTAACTTTTATTTATTTATTTATTTATTTATTTATTTATTTATTTATTTATTTATTTATTTATTTATTTATTTATTTATTTATTTATTTATTTATTTATTTATTTATTTATTTATTTATTTATTTATTTATTTATTTATGAGAGAGACTTTTGCTATAGGGTGTGTGCACTCGCCGGAGAGACAGAGAGAGATAGAAAGTGAGAAACCACCTCCCCCTCCCGGCCACACCACAATCCCTTCTCCTCCATCCTCCTCTTGGGATTTGGGGCATACATGCACACACGTCTGGCGTGAGTTTTAAACTGCTGGGTCCAGGACTCCAACTGCAGTCAATTATGTGAAGTCCAGCAATGTAACCATTATGCCATGTGCTGGTCCCTTTACTGTAACTTTTAATTGACATATAATAGTTATACATACTTAGAGGATACAGTGTGTGTGTGTGTGTGTGTGTGTGTGTATTTTGATTCCATTAAATGAACACAACATGAAATGACCAAATCAGGGCAGTAAACAATCCACCATCTCAAACAGTTATCATTACTTCGTGTCGTGAATACTTGAAATCCTCTCTTCTAGCTATTTGGAAATTCACGTTGAATTGGCACCAACTTGACTTGCTCTGCGACGTACTCTAGAACTTGTCCCACTTCCCTGCTCGCAATTGTACAGCTGTCTATCAAACTCTCCCTATCCGCCTCTCCGCCTCCCCACTGTGCCCCAAACTCTCGAGGGTGGAGGAACGGAGAAGAAGGAATTGCTATGTGATGACGCCCCATTGAGGGGTGCTTTATCCCTCTCCCTCTCTGTCTCTCTGCTGAATGCATGCACCCTCTGAAGATTACAAAGAAAGAAAAAAATAGAAAAAAGAAGAAATAGTAATTCAAGAAAAAAATACCCCCCCAAATATATATATATATACATACACATCTTTTATTTCTAGAGATTTTTGTTATACGGTGCATGTGGTCACTGGAGAGACTGCGAAAGACAGTGAGACAGAAAGCAGGAAAACCCCCTACCCCGAGGGATGGCCATGCCACAATCCCTTCTCCTCCATCCGCCTCAAGATTTTGGACACACATGCACATGTGCCCAGTGTGAGGATTAAGCTGCCGGGTCTGGGAGTCGACTATGGGGAGGCCAGTGACGTAATCATTACTCCATTTTCTAGTCCCTAAATATGAATACTTTAAAAAATGCTTATATTGGGTTGTTGGAAAGATCATGATGCATTTTTGCACAGAAAACAATTTGTCATGACTTTTCTTACAGCCTAATATCCACATGGGTTCCCTGGGGCTGGAGCTGGGAATAGGGGCTGGCTGTAAGTAGGCAGGTGCGATCTTAGTGACAGGAGTGTCTTACAACTGGAGAGCATGCTGATGGTGGCACAACTTGGTAAATGCACTAAAAATAATTGAATTGTGCATAAAAAATGAGTGCATTTTACGACACGTAAATTATACCTCCATAAAGCTGTTGAAATATATGTATAAATATTTACATTGCAGCATTTCTATTAGGTATGAGAAAAAAAAAATCTATCTAACATTTCAGAGGAAACAATGCTCACTAAGGCCCAGTGCGTGCACTATTGACTCCCAGGGA
>NW_006159576.1:1376212-1383725 GCF_000334495.1 Tupaia belangeri chinensis
GACTCAGCACTGCTGTGTCCCAGCAGGCAGGTCCTGGGGGGCACTGAGGAGTCTGCACAGGCACTGACTACTCTCACCCCAATCTCCTCCCTCCACCCCAGCACTCTCTCTCTCTGGGTGGCAAACGAAGCACGCTTGCCCCATTTGTATTCTGGTCACACAGTTAGTGGACATCTCCCTTCTCTTCACGCCTGACCTTTCCTTGACCTTTCCCTCCACATGTCACCAGCCTTAAACCCAAGTTTCCATGAGACTCTGGACATTTCAGCTGAGCCCCTGGCCCGGGAGTGCAGGCTAACTGCACTCCATGGTTGGAGCATCTGTGCAAGCCCAGCTAGAATCCTGAGCAAGCAGATGAGGAGGAGACAGAAGTGAGGAACAAAGCCCTGAGCTGTGGGCTGCAGAGCTGTAGGGCTGCGGGGCTGCAGGGCTGTGGGGCTGCACGGGTGCAGGGCTGCAGTGCTGCAGTGCTGGAAGCTGGGGTCTCCCCCTCTACATACCCGGCCCTCTTCCCCAGGGCTCGGGATGACAGAGCCTCTTTAATCACACAAGGATTTTCAGCAGCATTTTCCCTGACAGCCCGACAACAATTTACAACAACAGTTTAAACTGAAGAAATGCTGGAGAAAAGCAAAAGCAATTAGCTATGCTGTTCAAGCCTCCTCCCCCGGCTTACTTCATTAGGAAAATCAATCGGGGCATTAATGGCTGCCTCCGTCTCTAATGAGCTTTATTCTAATTAGACGCACACGTTATTTTTCCTACTGGGAAGAGGTCCGTTTGTCAGGAGCCATGGAGCGTGACGGCTGCTGACTGCTTCTCCGACCATATTTAGGGAAGATCGCCGTGATAACCGGGGCGACAATAACCCCTGTGCATGGGCTTTTTCACGTCTAAGAGCAAATAAGCATTTACCAAACAGTTTTAAGCAACCACGAAGTGTTTATTATGCCCGACCCCCAGTTTACCCACAGTAAGAAAGATCTGAAAAGTTTCAAGGCACATCATTCTAAGGCTTGATCTACCGTTGGCACTCAGGTGACCACGGGGACGGTCCTTCACCAAAGGACGTGGACCAGAGTGAGGATAAAGAAACGCAGGGGGAGGGGCCAGCGAGTGACACAGCAGCAGTCACCCGGCACTCTGCGCTGCTGCTCCGACCTGGAGCAATCCTGGGTTTGTGCCCCAGGGCTCCCGTATTACCACAGGCAGAAGTGAGCCTCTGAGTCTGGTTGGCTGGGGCTAGGTATGAAGATACTGTTGGGAGCGCTTGTCTCTCCATCTCTGTCTCTTTTTCTCTCGTGAAATAAATCAATAAACTTTTACAAAGGAATACGGGGGCAGGGCAGCAGGTGGTATGGTGGTTAAGGTGCTGGACCTCGATATGGCTAACCATGGTTCAAGTCTCAGACCCAGCAGCTTGAAATCACACCGGGCACGTGTGTGTGCGTGCCCAATATCCCAAGAGGAGAATGGGAGAGAAGGGACTGTGGTGTGGCCATCCCCCTGGGGAGTGATTTCTCACTTTTTCCTCTCTCTGTCTCTTTCTGTTTCTCTCCAGTGAATGCACATACCTTCTGGGAAAAATCTAAAGAAAAAGTAATGCAAGGATAAAGAATGCGGCATGGGCACCAGCAGTTAGCGTAATGGCTATGTCGCTGGACTCCCACGTAGTCGACCGGGGTTCGAGTCCCGGACCCGGTGGCTTAAAACTCACGCCAGGCGCGTGTGCATGCATGCCCCAGATTCCAAGAGGAGAATGGAGGAGAAGGGATTGTGGCGTGGCCATCCCCCCCTGGGGGGTGATTTTTCACTTTTTGTCTCTCTGTCTCTCTCTGTCTCTGTCTGTCTGCTGAGCGCACGCGCCCTATAGCAAAAAAAAAAAAAGAAGAATGCTGCATATCCATGGTCACCAAGTCGCCCTGAGTGGAAATCTTCCTTTAGGGAAGGCCACAGAGTAAATGTTTTAGCCTTCTTATTTCAGACGCTCCCTGTTGTAACTAGACTCTGCCGCTGGGACATGAAAGTGGCCACAGATGCGAGTAAACAGAGGAGGCTGAGTTCCAATGAAAGTCTGTTTGTGGACACTGAAATGCACATTTCATATAATTTTTCACAGGTCAAACACTATTCTTCTTTTGCATTATTTTTTTCTCCACCATTTAAACATATAAAACCATTCTTGGCTCGTGGGCTAGATTTGGCCCATCGGCCATCGTTTGCCCACCCGTCTCAGAGAACAGAATGATCGCCAGTGGATTCAGAGGCTAACACTCGAAGGAGTTTGCCCTCTTCCCATGAACTCGAAGAGCAAAGCCAATTTCCATCTTGAAGGAAACGCCACTCAGGAATTCTTCTGCAAAATGTTATTATATAAAGCTGTTCTGAGTTTATAAACAAGTAAACAATCCAAATTATATTTAAAAACTCATGTATGACCCCCATCTTCCCAAAAGATCAGAGTTTTTGAGTTGTGTTTGAATCCCTGTAGAAAGCAAGAATTACTGACTGGCTGGAGAAGAGGGGGAGGGGTCCCGGGGCTGTGAGGAGTGGCTATTCTGGGCCTGGGTTGGAGGACCCTTCTGTGTGGCTTCCTTCCTCTTCCATCTCTGTATGGCTAAGGTGGCCACCGGGCATACAGCCCAGAGGAGGAAAACCAGCAGGGTTCACGGGACTTCATTATGGATCCTGGGGCTTCCACTGGCTGGATTAACCCAATACGTTTCCTGAGAATGAACACGGTGGGTTTTCACTGAGGATAACAATTGAGGAAGACTCAGAAGGCATCAGGAGAAGCCAAAGAACGCAGGACCAGCAGCTGGCATAATGACTATGTCGCTGGACTCCCATGTAGTTGACCACAGTTCAAGTCCTGGACCCGGTGGCTTAAACTCATGCCGGGAGTGTATGTGTGTATGTGTGTGTGTGTGCGCCCAGGATCCTGAGAGGAGAATGGAGGAGAAGGGATTGCGGCGTGGCCATCCCCCCGGGGGGGTGATTTCTCGCTTTCTGTCTCTCTCTGTCTGGCAGGCGCATGCGCCCTATAGCAAAAACCTCTCCAAAAAAAAAAAAAAGAAAAAAAAAAGAATGAATCTGGGGGCCTTTCAGCTTAATGGGTTCTAAAGTGATGATTAAATTGAGCCATCACATATTGGACCAACTGATGAATAAGAACAACTCACAGAGGTCAGGAAACTCCACGGCATCTGCGGCCGTGATCACGGAACCCTTGGAAACAGGTGTGGTCTCCCAGGGACTCTAGAACAGGTGTTCCAGGTGACTCAGCGCACGGACCCCTGCCGCATGCCTGTGCTCCCTGCAGGCTTTCTCCCACCCCAGGGCACACACGGGGACTCTGGGAGGATGAGTGAGGCCAGTGGCCCCTGTCATCGGCTTTTTTTCCCACTTGACATTTTGTCATAAGCTGACTTCTTGTAATTTTGATAAATTTAGAAGTTACAGAGAAGTATAAAGAATATAACAAACACTATATTCCCACCACTTAGCCATAAGAACTAGTCATATTTCATAACATCTGCTTCTCATTCCCCCTGCCCACTAAGAAATAAAACTGCTACTCTGCCCCAGTTCCCTTAGCCATAATGACCAAATGTTTGGTATGTGTTGTTCCAGCTCATTTTAGATACTTTAATGTTTATATTGTATTGATACTATATAAAATCTACTATACTTTTACATGTGCAAGCATGAATATATAATATAAATACATACATACATATATCATGCAAAAAACATACAATACTACCATGTAGGGGGCGTGTGTGTTATATTTGTCAATATCTGGTATCTAGCTGGTGTTTATAATAAATACCTGTTGATTGTCCATCTATAAACAATATGTGCTATTTTTATGTTTTTAATTCATATAGCATTATATAATTTTATCATTTCATATATTCTTCTATTCATTTAATAACATGATTTGAAATACACATGCACACACGGATGTATATACCTGTGTGTGTGCATTTTTTAATGTTTTCCATGAGTGAGAGAGACAGAGGAACAGAAATGAACAACTCCAACGGGGTCTTGATGCCACAGTCTGCCCCCAGCCTTCAGCCGGCCTGTGATCATGGACATGGGAGTGCCCAGAGCACTCAGGGAGGTCTCTGGACACGAACCGGGAACCTTTCCGTGTGGCACTGCCTTACAGAGTGTCCTCTTTTACCACTGTGCCACCATCTGGCTCCCCTGGTTCATTTCTTCACTGCTGTATTGTATTGGAGGAATATGGAAGGTTTTATGTGTTTGCTAAGTGGTAAACACTTAGGTTGCTCCCAGGTTTTTTTTTTTTTTTTTTTCTATTTAGCTTGTCAGAGGATGTTTCTCATCTACCAGTGAGAAACAAAGGGAGAGAAAGAGGGAGAGGGAAAAAGCACCTCTCAAAGGCATGGTTATGTTGCAATTCCTTCTCCTCCATTCCTCTATCCTTTCACAATTCTGGCCATGCACACATATGTGCCCAGTGTGTTTTTCAAACTGCTGAGTGGGGGATTCGAACTGTGTGGTTGGACATATGGAATCTGCTTCCTTTAACCAACGGATCATAGGCTGGCCCTAATTTTTTCTTTATGTATGATAGAGTACATGCCTGCACACATGAGAGTGAGAGAGAGAAAGAGAGAGGGGTACCCCCCCATAGGGGTTGTTCATGCCACGATCCCCTTCTTCCTGTCTCCCAGTCTTTTGGATCATGGGCATTTGCGCATGTATCCAGCACATTTCAGGGAGACTGGGCCAGGGATTTGAACCAGAGTCGTCATGTGAGATTCAGCTTCTCCGGAGCAGTGCATTACTGCTGAGTCATGGAGCTGGCCCAGTTTTTCATTGTAGTTTTTGTTATTAAACACAGAATGCTACAGAGAACTTTACTGAGAATTCCAAGGATATAGGCCCAGAAGTTTAATGAATCGTTTTTATTAATAGTACTTCTTTATGTATTCAGCTGACAACTTCTTTTGATGTTTTAGGTATTGCAAATATTTCCCCAACTAGTTCCTGAGCTTCATTTGGGAATCACTCAGCTCATTAAGGAGGTGGACACTGACCCATACTAATCTGCCTGGTCCTTACAAATATTTTCAATTCATTAAGGACCCAGAAAGGAGGCAGCTATGATTAAGCATTTTCAAACCTCAACAATCAACAATCAACTTGAGAACGTGAACTTAAACAATCTTCGTACTCCTCTTTTGAATCTGTTTAGAAAAAAGAAATAAAGCGAAGGCAGTCTAGAAGTGTCTGCTCAAAAAAGCTTTCTCTAGGAATAGAGCAGAATATGCCTCGACTCGACAGAATTTTGAAGACAGGAATAATGTATCCCAGAAATAAAAGGAGCCCTCAGAATAAAAATTTCAAGAAATATACAAAACATAATAAGTCTCGCAATTTCCTTCCAAGTGAGAAAAATGGGTATATCTCATTCTTCGCTATAGAGGGTTCTGTTCAGTGGAAATAAAACAGAAGAGGTAAACTGGATTAAAATATTCTCTAAAGTTTTTTTGGGGCCAGCAGATGGCATAATGGTTACGTTGCTGAACTCCCACATAGTTGACTGTGGTTCTAGTCCTGGACCTGGCAGCTTCAAATTCACACCAGGCGCCCATACGTGCGTGCCCAAGGTCCCAAGAGGAGAATGGGTAGTGGCATGGCCATCTCCCCTGGGGGGTGATTTTTTTGCTTTCTTTCTCTCTGTTTCTCTCTGTCTGGTGAGCACACATGCCTTATAGCACAAATCTCTCTTTCAAAAAAAAAAAAAAAAAGATTCTCTCTAAAGTTTTTAAGTTCTTTCCAACTCAAAATGTTGTTATGCTTCCAGATTAGAAGATCTCTACGGGCAAGGACCCTATGTTCGAATTCTTCATTATACATCCCCCAAGCCCCTGGCCCATTTCTAGGTCCAGAGGACATATTCAAGTTAAGTTTATTAAAAGAGTCAAAGAAACCATTTCTATGATTTTGTTTGGAGTCTCCTTTTCTCACTTTTTGTTGATATGACACAGATTTTGAGGCTGGTATTAATGAATTAAAAAAAACACCCAAAAAAACCAGGGACCAGCAGATAGTTTAATGGTTATGTTGCTGGACTCCCATGTAGTCAATCAGGGTTCGAGTGTGGGACCAGGAGGCTTAGACGCATGGCGGGCACATGTGCGTGCATGCCCAAGATCCCGAGAGGAGAATGGAGGAGAAGGGATTGCGGTGTGGCCATCCCCCGGGGAGTGATTTTTTGCTTTCTGTCTCTCTCTCTGTCTTTCTGGTGAGTGCACGCACCCTATAGCAAAAATCTCTCTAAAGAAAATAAAAAACCTATTAAAGCAGGTTTTAAAAAAAACTTGCAAGAATTAAAAAAGAATGAAACTTCCAAGTAGGAAAATACGTAGGGATTCAACTGTACCCATGGCCCTGATTCACTGACTCATTCTGTAATCACAGCCCAGAAGCTAGCATGGGTTATTTAATGGCTCTATAAATGTTCATGAGAACCTAAGACTTGCACGTTTACACCACAGAGGAGGGTGGCGAGTCAATGCCCTGAAAAGTGCCCAATTCTAGGGAGATATTTCTGCCCCAGGAGGCACTTGCTTAAGCAAGTTCATATGTTCCACACGTTCAGTTTGCCATCGTCCCACAACCCCAGCTCTTCCTGTATTTAGCTTTGATGCTTTAGACACAGGCAACTTCAACCGAAATTAAAGCTACCGAATTCAGAGCACATACAATTATACATGTAACATCCTACTAGAGAATCTATATTTTTCTTCTTTTTTTTTTCAAGAGATTTTTGCTATGTAGTGCATGTGCTCACCAGAGAGAGAGACAGAGAGACAGAAAGTGAGAAATCACCCCCTCCGGGGGGATGGCCATGCAGCAATCCTTTCTCCATTCTTCTCTTGGGATTTTGGGCACACACACACACATACACGTGCCCATCGTGAGTTTCAAGCCACCAGGTCTGGGACTTGAACTGCTGTTGATGACATGGGAGTCCAGTGTCTTAACCACTGCACCAGCTGCTTAGAAAATTATCTTTTTGGGGTGGTGGGTGGCATGGTGGTTAAGGGTACTGGGTTCCCACATGGCTGACTGCAGTTCGAGTCCTAGACCTGGGCGGCTTGCTTTTTACTTTTCCTTTTTCTCTCTGTCTGTCTCTCTCTGGTCAAATGAATAATACTACTAATAAATAGAATTAAATAAATATTTGAAAAATAATAATAAGCCATAATAAATAAAATGAAATAACATATTTTTTTGGGGGGAGAGGTTTTTGCTATAGGGCGCGTGCACTTGCCAGAAATGAAATAAAATATTTTTTAAAAGGAAATGATCTTTCTAATTTCCCACGATTTAGCATCACCGCCCACATGACTAAACTGAAGAGCGGAGGGTTTGTTATGCAATTAGCCTGGGGCTGCACAGCTCCCTCCAGACCCAGTCCTCAGGCTTGGCCCAGGCCCGAAGCACAGGCTCTTTCTCTCCCCGGCTTTCT
>NW_006159576.1:1386164-1431549 GCF_000334495.1 Tupaia belangeri chinensis
GAGAGGAGAATGGAGGAGAAGGGATTGCGGTGTGGCCATCCCCCGGGGAGTGATTTTTTGCTTTCTGTCTCTCTCTCTGTCTTTCTGGTGAGTGCACGCACCCTATAGCAAAAATCTCTCTAAAGAAAATAAAAAACCTATTAAAGCAGGTTTTAAAAAAAACTTGCAAGAATTAAAAAAGAATGAAACTTCCAAGTAGGAAAATACGTAGGGATTCAACTGTACCCATGGCCCTGATTCACTGACTCATTCTGTAATCACAGCCCAGAAGCTAGCATGGGTTATTTAATGGCTCTATAAATGTTCATGAGAACCTAAGACTTGCACGTTTACACCACAGAGGAGGGTGGCGAGTCAATGCCCTGAAAAGTGCCCAATTCTAGGGAGATATTTCTGCCCCAGGAGGCACTTGCTTAAGCAAGTTCATATGTTCCACACGTTCAGTTTGCCATCGTCCCACAACCCCAGCTCTTCCTGTATTTAGCTTTGATGCTTTAGACACAGGCAACTTCAACCGAAATTAAAGCTACCGAATTCAGAGCACATACAATTATACATGTAACATCCTACTAGAGAATCTATATTTTTCTTCTTTTTTTTTTCAAGAGATTTTTGCTATGTAGTGCATGTGCTCACCAGAGAGAGAGACAGAGAGACAGAAAGTGAGAAATCACCCCCTCCGGGGGGATGGCCATGCAGCAATCCTTTCTCCATTCTTCTCTTGGGATTTTGGGCACACACACACACACACATACACGTGCCCATCGTGAGTTTCAAGCCACCAGGTCTGGGACTTGAACTGCTGTTGATGACATGGGAGTCCAGTGTCTTAACCACTGCACCAGCTGCTTAGAAAATTATCTTTTTGGGGTGGTGGGTGGCATGGTGGTTAAGGGTACTGGGTTCCCACATGGCTGACTGCAGTTCGAGTCCTAGACCTGGGCGGCTTGCTTTTTACTTTTCCTTTTTCTCTCTGTCTGTCTCTCTCTGGTCAAATGAATAATACTACTAATAAATAGAATTAAATAAATATTTGAAAAATAATAATAAGCCATAATAAATAAAATGAAATAACATATTTTTTTGGGGGGAGAGGTTTTTGCTATAGGGCGCGTGCACTTGCCAGAAATGAAATAAAATATTTTTAAAAAGGAAATGATCTTTCTAATTTCCCACGATTTAGCATCACCGCCCACATGACTAAACTGAAGAGCGGAGGGTTTGTTATGCAATTAGCCCGGGGCCGCACAGCTCCCTCCAGACCCAGTCCTCAGGCTTGGCCCAGGCCCGAAGCACAGGCTCTTTCTCTCACCGAGTTCCTCCTGCCCTGGGCCGTGGCCAATCCCGCTGTCTGGCACGGCGCCTGCCACGAGCCCACAACACTCTCCAAGCTGCCAAAGGCACTTTCTATCACGCCAGGCCCTGCTCATGGACGCCTTACCCTTGCGGCTCTGCCTGCCGCATGCTTCGCCTGTTCGCAGCCCAGGGGCGTTTTCTGTCCCACTCACTCAACTAGTGCCTTCGCCTGGGTCCTGTCCCTGAACCTGTGCTAGGTTCTGGGGAATCCGACAAACGGGCTCTTAGGGAGCTGCCAGTTCAAAGCTGAGCCCTCCCGGCTGGTCTCAGCACAGCAGTCGTCGCCAGGTTGGCACCATCTCCAGCTGGGTGCTGTCTGCGGGCGAGCAACGCTCACGCTCAGCTCACGCTCACGGAGGAAGGGAAATGGGGGGCTGAGGGAGAGGAAGGGGAGGAGCAGCTGCGTGGGAGCAGAGGCAGGAAGGACACTCACGACACCCCTGTCCCCGCTGCCCTGAGAGGTCCTTGGCTCGCCTTCACTTGCCAAGACTGTGCGCGGGGCCACTCGACGCCACTTGCCGTGGGTGCCCCACGCCACACTCTCATTCCGCCCACCCTGCACCAGGACCCCAACTCTCCTCCTCTTCCTCCTTCTTGAAGAACCAGCTGAGAAAGCCTCAAAAACTGTCTGAAAATCGAGCCCTCCGAAAAAGAGAATGTGGGCAGAGGCTGCCTTTCTTTCTGGCTCGTGCCAGACTCTTCTCGACTCCGTCACCCCTCGCTCTTGGCTGGAGGGGCACGCGAGGATCCTGAGGGCACAGCGCCTGCTCACGTGTGGCCCATGGTTCTACAGCAGGACCATCGTCGTGGCCATGAAGACGTCATCGGCTAATACGTAAGTCGTGCAAGAGGCTAAGACGGCCGTGTCCTTGCTCTTCGAAATTACAGCTCAATGTGGCTGACAGTGACGAAAGGTACACTCAGGAGAGAGCAGGCAGGGCACAGGAGCGCAGGGAGCGGAGGGACAGAGGAGGGTGCCGTAGTCAGCCAGGGCGAGGCCAGGGCACTTCACCCCGCAGTAAGAAATCGCTTCCTGCAAGGCTAACAGCAGCCCAGACGCTTCCACAACGCTCCCGCAGCAAGAGCATCTCTCAGTGCTGAAGGCTGCGGGCGCAACTCAGAGCGACAACCTGCCAGGTGGGAGGGACACGCCACGCGTGGGGCAGCCGTGGAGCATCCTTTAGCATTTCATACAACGGCCCCGGGTTTTCAGTGCCAACTGATGAAGACAACTTAACGCCAGAAAGTCACACGACATCTGAGCCACATCTGCCAGAGATTACAGTTGGTTGTATGGCTGCTGAGGTCACCTGTAGGAGTCCTTCTTACACAGAACCCAACGGCACATCCAAGTCACTCTGCCTTCCGGAAGAAAGCACATACCTCTGATCTGTGACACACTGATTCCTAACAGGCCAGACTGACCTGATGGAATATTAACAGAAAGAGTCCTTGGGGCAGCAGGTGGCATAGTGGTTATGTCTCTGGACTCCCACATGGTTAACCGTGGTTCGAGTCTCAGACCCAGTGGCTTAAAACTCATGTCAGGTGCATGTGTGTGTGTGACCAAAATTCCAGGAGTATAATGGAGAAGGGATTGCGATGTGGCCATCCCTCCCCTGAGGGTGATTTCTTGCTTCTGTCTCTCTGATGAGCACATATGCTCTCTAGGAAAAAAATCGAGAAAAGAGAGAGAGAGAGAGAGAGAGAGAGAGAGAGAGAAAGAGTCCTTGAAATAAATTGATAAATGCTTTATCATGAGATTTTTCTTTCTTTTTAATTTAAGGAATTCTTCATTTCATTTTATTTATCATTATTATTATTTTAAAATTTCCTATAGGGTGTGTACCCTCACTAGGGAGAGACAGAGAAAGAGAAAGTGAGAAAGCAACGCACCAGGTTTGGGACTCACACTGTGATCAGTCCCGTGGAAGTCCAGCCCCTCAACCCCCATGCCACCTGCTGGCCCCCTATCATGAACTTTTTCAGCAACTACATTGGTTCTGGGGCCAAGGGAATCAGGCCACTTCAGGAACTCAAATATTTTCTAAGTGTAAACGACTGCTCAATAGATGTGGAGGTTTAGATGAACAAACATCTTTTAAAAGTAGTTGATTTTGGTGCTCTTTCTCAGATATTTCCTCCAGTGTCACACTGAATGATTTCAGTCGACAAAGCCTCAAAATCACACAGGAATACGTGAGCTACAGCAGGTGTGCTGTGAACTACGAACTGGTTTTTTCTTTTTCTTTTTTTTGGAGAGGTTTTCACTATAGGGCGCGTGCGCTTGCCAGACAGACAGAGAGAGACAGAGAGATAGAAAGCGAGAAATCACCCCCCAGGGGGGATGGTCACGCCGCAATCCCTTCTCCTCCATTCTCCTCTCGGGATCCTAGGCACGCATGCACATGCGCCCGGCGTGAGTTTTAAGTCACCGGGTCCAGGACGCGAATTGCGGTCGACTACGTGGGAGTTCAGCGACATAGCCATTACGCTAACTGCTGGTTCCCAACTACGAACTGGTTTTTAAAGAGAAGAGGAAGGAAGGGAAGGGAGAAGAGAAGGACAGTGGATTTGTGTGGGTGTTCTCTGCACTAGGCTTCCTAATCCTGTCCAAATCAAAGGTATACGTGGGTAATGTGGCCAGTGAGGCTCAATGGCGGCAGCAGTAAATGCCTCTGGAAGAAACCCACAGGTTCTCTGGGGATGGTGGACTATTCTGTGGAGTTCTAAAACCCTGACATTATACGGCCACTTTTTATGTATATGCTATTATGTACATTTTTATAGGAAGAGTCTTTGTAACTTTTAGAAAATTTCACAAAGGTGCCCAAGGCCCAAATAAGTTTAAGAAGCCTTGCATGAGAAAACAATCGAGATACAAGTGGCCTTGTGGTGACACATTCTTTATTTAACATTCAGCGGCCTCTGGGAGAGAGCGAGAGACTCCTTGGTCATCAGCTGGGCTCTTCCATATCCTAAAGCAATGGCTTGCCCTGTAGAGATCTATTACTGCAGATACTTACAACATTCACGACTTTTCTTTTCTTTCTTTCTTTGCCTCTTACAAGTAAATTGAAATGTATAGTGGTGAGATCACCTTAAGATGTGAAGTTACATGTATTTGTGTATTTGGTACTATCGACAGAAAGTATATCATGGACCAATTTCTTTTATATATATATATATATGATCAGATATTTAATTAGGTTCTTGGCAAAAAAAATCTAGAACACCAATTTGTGAGGATAAACTCCATTTGTAAGGGCAAACACGGATCACAGGTAGCCCTGGAGCTGAGGAACAGCTTTGATTTTTGGTAAAATTTGCGAATCCACAGCTTTCTGATCAATCTTGCGCTGCTCTGAAATCTCGTATTTCTCCTTCTCTGTGTCGAAGATCTCACCTTCCTGGTGTCTGGGCTTCTGCAGTTTCTTTTTCTTGAAGTAAGCATCGGTAAGGTGCTTTGGGATTTTTACTTTGCTAATATCAATTTTCGTGGAGGTGGCAATGACAAATTTCTGGTGTGTTCTATGCAGTGGAACTCGATTGAGAACTAGTGGTCCAGTTACAAGGACCAATTTCTAATCTAGATACCTTTTTCTCCTCTAGATATGGTGAAAACCTATAGTTTATTTATTTATTTATTTTTGAGAGTTTTTTTTTTTTTTTTTTTTGCTACAGGGTGTGTGCGCTCGCCAGACAGACAGAGACAGAAAACAAGAAATCACTCCCCAGGGGAGATGGCCATGCCACAATCCCTTCTCCTCCATTCTCCTCTCAGGATCTTGGGCAGGCACGCACATGTGCCCGATGTGAGTTTTAAGCCACCAGGTCTGAGATGCGAACCGCGATCAACTACATGGGAGTCCAGTGACAAATCCATTACGCTAACTGCTGGTCCCTCAAGCCTACAGTTTGAGTCACTACCTCGCTCTGCAGAAAGCTGTCATTCTCTTAAAGCTGCAAAGTTAGGCAAATGCCAACACTTCAAATAAGGCTCCAGGAATCTGTGAATTGTCAGGTAGAATCCAACAGAATAATGGTTAGAGATCAGTAAAAATTAGTAAGGTGAAAACAAATGGGGTGTAGGGGCCAGAGGGTGACGCAGCGGTGGACCCATGGGGGAAGGTCGTGGGTTCACATCCTGGGCCTCCCCACACACAGTGGGCATGGGCATACCTGTGATGTGGGCGGGGGGAGGTGAGCGCAGCACGAGTGCCCTGCTGGGCTACTTGTCTCTCTCTCTCTCTGACTCTGGCTCTCTTTTTTTCTCTCTCCCATGAAATAACTAAATAAACTAACTTTAAGCAAATCAGTGAGTGACTTCTGCTGTTTCACTGTAGTTTTACTCCCCAAAAGGAATAGCAGAAGTAAATCAAACGACAATTACATGGCTCCTTGGAATTTCCCTCTTGACAGCTGTCTCTCAGTCATCTTCAGATGTAGCACAGGGAAGTGGCTTCCCACACTGCAGGCCAGCACAGTGCCATGGGCCCCCACATGCCGGCATGATGACGTGGCCTCCTGCTGGCCAGCACAGGGCCGTGGCCTCCTGCTCATTACTCATCTAGGATTTTCACAGTGGTGATAACTGCCTGTCTTACAATGGTGTATTAGAAGATCACACAATTACTCTTTCAGGAGAGTTTGCCTCAAAGTGGGGTCTGCTGCTGAAGTAGAGATGTCAGGCCTCCTTTCTTGTCTTCCACTGAGTGATACAGATAGAAATCTCATAGCTAGGAATTCGTAAGGAAATGTTCAGATATAAGGATTGCAAACAGTACACAAGAGATAAAAATTAGAACTGGAGACAAGCAGATTGTATAATGGTTACATTGTTGGACTCCTACATGGCTCACTGTGGTTCAAGTCCCAGACCCAGCAGCTTAACTCATGCCGGGTATGTGCGCATGTGTGCCCAAAACCCTGAGATGAGAATGGAGGAGAAGGAATTGTAGCATGGCCATCTCTCTGGGGGGTAATTTCTCTCTCTCTTGTCTCTCCGGTGAACACTTGCACCCTATAGCAAAAATCTATTAAAAAAAAAAGAGAGAACTGAAAAGACATTGAAATAAAAGTGGCCCGTGATGCCTTAACTATAGTGTGATATGTTTTGAATTTAGGATTTTTACTCTTCTTTAGACTAAAGAAAGGAGAATACTAAGATTTTAAACTTCACCACTTAAAATTCACCCCTTAGCAGTGGTATATTTGAACTCTGTGAACATGTAAACCCTTTATGATGACCATAATCCATGTTTGACTTAGCGGGTTAGCACATAGTCCGTGGGCTCCATTTCCACACAGATCACCTCACACCTTCCCAACATAAAGCCACGTGCTACTAGAGAAGCAACTGAGAGCCTCTGCTTGGGCATCAGACAGACCTGGGCCGGAATCCCAACCTGACCACTGTAGGCCTTGCAAACTGGGTAAGTTACTCAAGCATCCCGAGCTTCAGTTTCCTTGTCTGGTAAGTGCAGATCACACCTGTCTCACAGCCATTGCCCTGAGGTGAGCACTGAGTGAACTGGTACAGATGTTTGTGAAGAACTCAGAGCCCAGCTGGACCCAGGACACGCTCAGCAGGTCTTAGCTGGTACTAAGGGCTCCTGCCATCTGAGATTACCACACATCAGGTGCAAAACAGCCCGCAGTGATAAGAATGCTCCGTCTAGGCAAAGTGCTTGTTAACTTCTGCCTGAGTTTGTACCGTTCATTGAATGAGGGCATCCCAGGGTGGTGGGAAGCTCTGCTCCACATCAAACATTGTCACACACGCTCTCTTTCTTCCCCCCCAAGGATGTGGATTTTGTTTGAACTCTCTACCCAACCCCTTTAAAAAACCCCAGCTTCATGATACAGAGACAAGAATATTGTTACTCTAACTTATGAAACCACTAACACATATCCCTTGAAACACGTAACTCCTTTTACTTACCTTTTCAATTTTTTCGTCCAGCATTCTGAAGAATTCTTGTTGGCTTTCGGAGATGTGCATGCTGAAACACAAAGAATAGTTAAGTGCAGATCTCAATGCTTTTTATGCCTGGCTTCCTGAGGCAGAGACTGCCGAGTCCCTAAGATCTGGCGCGGACATTGATTTACGGCAGACTTTTCCACTGAAGTACTCTGAAGTTACATTAAGGGTAAATGTCATTACAGTGAAGAACTGTCCTTACAGTAACCCTGCAATGTGTTCCCTAATCGTCTATCCCAGCCTAGGACTTAAGGAATACAATTTCCTTTCAATGTACAGATATTATTTATTGTAATGTTATGGAGAGGTGAGTGCCATTTTTTTCTTTAGATACACATTTGTAATTAAAAAAAAAAACATCATGGATAAGCAGCAGTTGGCCTATTTCAACCCTGTGTGTAACATAAATAGAAATGCATCCTTGTTATTACACTGGAATGCAACTTCGCAAAGGTTATCAGCATCTCACTATTCACCAGACTGAATAGGTGTGAGCTGGCGGCAAATGCTCTGAGAACGCACAGGTGGTGTGACGTTGCCCCCGAACTCTTTCTGCTTGGTGACCACAAATGCTCCTCTTTGGAGCTGAAATTCCACTGCAATGAGGGAGCGAGTCAGGCAGCATGTCTGTCTAGCACTTGCCCTGTGTGTTTGCTTGTCCTATGCCATTAAAAAAAAATCCCTTTTATTATTTACTTTTAAAGGTTTATTTATTTATTTCTTCCAGCAGACAGACAGACAGACAGAAAGGGACAGAGGGAGACGGGCATTCTTGCAAACAGGTTCTTTACACTGTGATCCACCCCAGTGTCTGCTAACCTGGATCATAGGCACACACGCACCCTGCGTGTAGAGAGGTACCAGGACATGATCTCAGGACCTGCCCCGCGTGGGTCCTGTTGTACACTGCTGTGCCACCAGCTGGCCCATCCTAGTTGACAACCTGCTTAGTGAGATGTTGACATGGTTGGTATAAACAGAACACAGAGAGTAAGAAGAACAGAGAAGGACACAGACGGGAAAGACATGGGGGTGTGATCTTAATGACAGTCGTTCTACCTAGAAAATAGTGGAGGGTGTTCTGAGGAGGCTAAGGATGCGGGGAAGACAGTTTCTTTCAGTTACTGTGAGTGACCCTTTGTTGTGTCTACTGAGGAGTGAAGAGTGGGCTCTGGAATAGTTTCTTGCTTTTGAGCCCAAACGTGGAGAAAGGCCCAACCCATGTATCCCTTGGCATGACACCTCAAGGATTAGGGGCCACAAGGAGTGGCACAAGTGACCCATCCGTCAGGCCTCCTGTAACAGACAGAGGGGGTTTCTTCCCTCTGTATAAAACCAAGATTTAAAATCCATGAGCACACAGGCTGCCCACTTTCTTCGCTCCTTTTCAATGTAGGGCCAAAAGTCCTAGCCAACACAATCAGACAAGACAACAAAACAAAAGGCTTTCAGATAGGAAAAGAAGCTAAACAGTCTCTTTTTGCAGGTGACAGGATTATAAACACAGAAAATACAAAGGAATCCATGAAGAAAAAAAAAAAGCCTAGAAGTGATAAATGAATTCAGTAAAGTAGCAGGATACAAAGTCAATATAAAAAATTGATAGTATTTTTATCAATAGTGAATATACGAAGACAGAATTGAAGAAAGCCGTCCCATTCACCGTAGCTATAAAACAAGTAAAATCCCTAGGAATAAACCTAACTGAAGAGGTGAAAGACCTGTACAAGGAAGACTATAAAAACTGAAAAAAAAGAAATTACGATACAAAAAAAGGGAAGGACATCCTGTGTTCTTAGATTGGAAGAATCAATATAATCAAAATGTCAATTCTACCCAAATTCATTTACAAATTCAATTTGATTCCAAATCAATTGCTTGTGACATTCTACACAGAAACAAAAATAAAATAATAAAATTTTCAGGAATCATTAAAGACTATATCACCAAGGCAATATTGTGCAAAAACAAAAAAACTGGAGATATTTCACTACCTGACTTCAAAATATTTTACAAAGCAATGATAATCAAAACAGCAAGGTACTAGCATAAAAATAGACATGTAGACCAATGGAACAGATTAGAGATTTCAGAAATAAACTCCAAATAATACAGTCAATTGATCTTTGACAAAGGATACAAGACAATGCAGTGGAGAAAAGAAGTCTTTTCAGCAAATGGTGCTGGAAGAACCGGATATCCATCTGCAGGAAAATGAAACTGGACCAACCCTTATCTCTCACTATTAACAAGAATGAACTCGAAATGGATCAAAGATTTAAATATGAAGCCTCAAACTATGAAACTACTAGTAGAAAATGTAGGGGAAGCTTTTGAAAACATTGGAGTAGGCACAGATTTCTCAAATAAGACCCCTAAAGCACAGACAATAATCTCTAAAATAGACAAATGGGGATTACATTAAGCTAAAAACTTTCCTCACAGCAAAGGAAACGATAATTAGAGTGAAAATAAAATCCTAGGAAAGGGAGAAAATATTTGCAAATTATTCTTTAGACAAGGGATTGATATTCAGAATATATAGGAAACTTAAACAGCTTGCCCGTACAAAAATAAATAAGCCAATTAAAAAATGGTCAAACAAATTGAATAAACAACTTTACAAAAAAGACCAATATGCCCAAATGCATATGAAAACCTGTTCCAAGTCTTGTCATAAGAGAAATGGAAATTAAACTCCAATGAAATACCATTTAACCCCAGTTAGAATGGCTAGAATTAGGGACCAGTAGATGGCGAAATGGTTATATTGTTGGACTCCCACACAGTCAGCTGTAGTTTGAGTCCCAGATCCAGTAACTTAAAACTCATGCTGGGCATGCCCCAAATCTCAAGAGAATAGAAGAGAAGGGGCTATCACATGGTCATTCCCACTTGGGGGGTGATTTCTTGCTTTCTCTTTCTTTGGTGAGCACACGTGCCCTATAACAAAAATGTCTCTAAAATAAAGAAAAAAAGAATGGCTAGGGTTGGAAAAAAAATGACAAGTGTTGTTTAGGCTTCGGTGAAAGGGAACCCTCTTACATTGTTGGTGGGAATGTAAATTAGTACAACCTCTGTGGAAAACAATATGGAGGTTCCTTAAAAACCTACAAATAGAACTACCATATGACCCATAATCCCACTCTTTGGTATTTACCCAAAAGCTAGGGAAATGCTCAATTCAAAAGACACTTTTGCATCCATGTTTACTGCAGCATTGTTCACAATTGCTAAAACATGGAACCAACCTAAGTGTCAAAAAACTGATGACTGGGTTGAAAAACTATGGCATATACATGAAATATTACTCAACTATAAGAAATAATGAGATCCTTGACTCAAAGTGGATGAATATAGAAGACTTAATGTTGAACAAAGCGAGAAAGACTTTGAAAGACACACATTGTATATCCCCACTGAATTTGTACTGAGTGTCTGCACTTTCTGGCAGAGGTTGAGTGATCTGACAATGTGATGGTAGATAGGAAGGGTATGGACGCTAGAGGCTATAAGCAGGGAGAGTGGTTGGTAGAGAGTAGATGGCAGAGTGGGTGTGAGGTAAAAAAGAGGGAAATATTTGACAGGTGGAAAAATGTGAAATTCTCTATGGAAGAAAAATATATTGTATATGTCACAATGGGGGACTTTATGGAAAATGTAAAATTAATCTGAATTTGTTTTAAAAGGAGAGGAAAAAATACCCATGAGCACAAAAACACCAGTTCTAATATGAAAAGAAAACTGTGCAAATACCTGATAACATTAATCAACTTTTAATTTACAAAGTGCTTCACAAACTTCAGTAATTTTTCCATCCTTGCTAAGATCATTCAGATAAAGTACATGTTCCATTTGGGGAATGGACTCTCCCTTACTGTAGGTTTGAAAGACCGATCAGAGCCAGGAATGATGAGAATATATTCCAGAATCTTCGGCAGACAGGCCATTTTGCTGAGTTTTCCAGGTCCTTATGATTTTATTTGTTTAAAAACCATTAAATAAATAAATAAATTGGAGCTCCTTTGGATACACATCTTTCTAAGTTGCTTAGTTTCTTAGTGCCTGCCCTAACACAAACTACCTAACTTTGGCTGAATGACGGGGGCCATTCTCCCTGAGTTCATGTCCCATCTCTCAGAGCTCTATGAGACATAGAGTTGGCTCTTGTGGCATAATGAACTTGAGCTCCGGTACTTTTGCTCTTTGCCTGCTCTGAGCTTTTCCATCTGTTCCGGTCAGAGTGCCTTCAGTCCCCCTGCAGCGTCCTTCTCACCTGCTGCTCCCCGTCCACACCTGGAAACAGGAGGGCCATGTCTGGTACAGCTGTGTCTAAAGTTAGTGCTCACAGGCTCTAAGTGAGCCCTTGGGGCTTTCCTGGGAGTGCAGAGCAAGAATATCCTGTCACTTAGTGTGGCTTCTCCGGTACCTGGCAGGGGCGTCCTTCCCGTTCTTGGTCAAGCTCTCAACAGATGAGGTTGCTGGACAGCTCTAGGTCCCAGACGGGCAGGGCTTTCAGAAACACACACATGCACACTCATCTTAATATATAGAGAACCATATGTACACATCTTCATACTTTGCTTAGGACATTTCAAAAGACCTCCTAAAAATGGTAATTTTAGGATTTGGTGTTTCCCGTGGAAAGTTTCCGGTTGGAATTTTTATGTAGCATACGGTGCCTTGCACATCACAGAAGGGCAATGAAGACCGAGTAATGAAGCACAGAGGGCTCTCTCTTTAAATTGGTGTGATTCAGACCCTTCACAGAGCCAGCACAGGCCGTTAGGCTTGGAGCCTCAGACTTCATCCAAAAGACCAGTGGGCTGGTCTCAGGTCCCTTCTAGAGCTAACGGTCTATGATTGTTACTAATTTCTGTTAACTCTTTGATTGGTATTAGAACATGAAAACAACAACGTTTGGCTGGGACCCATACCTACGCACGTTAGCGGGACATGTAGGGAGTTCTTCAAGAGAAGCAGCTCTGTAATGTGTCTCCCATGTTTGTGATAGCCAGTGCACGGATCTGGGGCTGGACAGTGGCTTAGTGGTAAAATGCAATGCTCTGCGAGGCGATCCACAGGGGAAGGTTCTGGATTTGTGTCCGGAGACCTCCCTGAACAGGCTGGGTATGTATGTGTGCCTGTGATCCAGGACTGTCTGAGGATGGGGTAGACTGTGGCACGAGGACCTGTTGGGGGTGCTTGTTTCTCTGTCTCTCTCTCTCTCACATACACACAGAAGAAATAAATAGATGAACTTTAGGGAAAAAAGAAAACAATATAGTAAGCACCCATGAAACCAAAATGAAAAACAGAAGTCAGGGTTTACCAACTACCTCCAGTCCCTCTAGGTCAGCTCCCATCCAGGTGTGGGTCAACCTAGGGGAACTGTCCTACCCTCACTAGCCTTTCATATAGTGTCACTGTGTCTCTTGCTATGCCTACAAAAGCTAATTATTTATTTCTGCTCCTTTTAACTTCATATGAAGTCATCACTCCTGACCCTTCAAGGCTTACTCAGTCCTACTTTTATTTATTTATTTTAGATTTTTTTTTTTTTTGTCATAGGGTGTGTGTCCTCACCAGAGAGACAGACAGAGAGAGGGGGGAAGCAAGAAACCAGCCCCTGGGAGAATGGTCACACCACAATCCTGTTTCCTCTATTCTCTTGGGATCTGGGGCACACGTGTGCATGCACTTGGTTTGTTTTTCAAGCTGCAAGATCCGGAGCTTGAACTGTAGAATTGGCCATGTGAGATCTAGTGCCTTAACCTCCATGCCACTTGCTTGCCTTTAGTGCTGTGATCCTTCTGCTTTGGCCTCCCAAGTAGTCAGGGCCACAGTTGCAATGCCACCATGTCTGGCTCCTTCAGATAGGGTCTTGCTATGGTGCTCGCATGGCTACAAACTTACGGTCCTCTTGTCCTACCCACAAGGAACTGGGATGCAGGTACACACCCCACTGTGCATGTCTTTTAGCGGGGCTAGGAATCTAACCTGGACCTCTCACGTGATCTCAGTTTGCCGAGCAGCAGTGTCCGGTGTACACTGCCATGGCTGGGCGCAGAAAGATTTCTTCATTGAGTTACAGGCACCCAATGTTCTGTCACAGCTGAAGACCACCAGGCCCACCCCAGGGCCCACATACACACAGGTGCATGCGCCTGTAGAAAACAAAAGCTTTTCTTCATCAGTTTAATGTAAACAAATGAGTCAATTTAAGGAACTTCTCTGAAAGGGTCACTCAGCACACGCCAGTCTGAGAAGTGTGCTGTCTCAGGTGTCAAAGTTAAAACAAGCCGTGTCTGTAAGAGAAACACTCTCCTCTATCCAATCTCTCCTTGGAACTGAGAGATAAGGGAAGTGCGTAAAAAATAGCATATTTCAGACAGCTTGGATAAAAAGGTGATTTGGCTGTGCTACTGGGTATCTGTTTTTCCCCAAAGGCAGAAAAAGTGGATCAAAGTGATTAGCAATGAAGTGGACTAGGAGGCTGTGGTTACAGCAAAACCTGTGCCTAAGGGTGAACAAATCGTTGCAGCACACTAACATCGTACATGATGAGTGGACTGGGAAACATTCGGTTTTCTTTCAAGGTAAAAATTAAATCGCTGAGCTCTTTCATCACGCCTCAGTGTCCTCACAGCCACACCACAGTGGCCCTGGCTCCAGCAATGCACAGACTCTGAGCCAGGTTCAAATGATGGTGAACTACTTTACTTTTATCTCAATTTTCTGGTAAGAAACAGCGATAACACAAGGTCTTCTGCTTATGATTTTGATTTATGGGGTCACCGTGTAACAGCCAAATATATTTTGGGGTAAAGGGGTGACTGTCAAAGGTCACTGGTACTCTGGGAATTGTTCTGTATTCAGGTGGAATAACACAACGGTGATTTGTAACATCTGGGAAAACAGTGCCTCTTTGAAGAAAGGAGATCTCTTTAAAGTCACACAAAGTACATTCTACCAGTAGTGTCACTACCAGACTAATCTAGAAAAATACTCATTCTTTTTAATGCATTCACTTTTTAAATAAAATATTTATGGGGCTATCTCTGTGGTGCAGTGGGATTGCACTTCTCCAGAGATAGCAACTGCAGGCCAGCAGGTGGTGTGGAGGTTAAGGCTACTGAATCCCACATGGCCAACTGTGTGATTTGAGTCCTGGACCTGGCGGGATGAGTGTATGTGCATGCCCAAAATCCCTAGAGGAGGCTGGAGGGGAAGGGATTGCAGCATGGTCATCTACTCTGTGGGGCTGATTTCTCACTTTCCCTCTCTCTCTGTCTCTCTCTGGCATGTACATGTACCCCAGAGCAAACAAACAAACAAAAGATGGCAACTAGGGTTCCAATTCCAGGTCTGGTGAGCTTGAAAAACACACAGGGCACACATGCAAGCACCCAGGGTCTGATGGGCTGGAGGACTGGAGGAGGGCTGATGGCATGAATAGAGCCTATGGAGGGTGCCCCACCCATGCTCACATGAATGTGTTCTACCCCGAATAAAGCAAAACAAACAGACAAAATGAACACATTTATAGATGCTCATCTGATGGTAATCGACAATCATATTTTCAAGAACCTTTTATAAGAGGAAATTCACTAGGTGCTACATCCTCACGTGACAGTTTTTTTCCTTTTTCTCTTAAATATGCATTGTAATTTATGATTTACATATAATCTTTACACATCTTTGTAGGGTACCGAATGGTCTTTAAAAGCATGGATATGGGGTGTAATAAACAAATCGAGGATATAGACATGTTCACTGCCTTCAACATTTGACATTGTATCACACTGTGAACACGCGAAACCCACTCCAGTGGTTATTCTGCAAGTATGCACTGAATGGCTTATGATGTTCTTTACTATTAGAGAGAGTTCTAAAGAACAATGTATTGATTAAAAATCAGGCAAAAACAGGGACCAGTGGATGGGGTAATGGTTACATCACTGGACTGCAGTTTGAATCCTGAACAGGGAGACTTAAAACTCACGCCGGGCATGTGTGCCCCAAATCCTGAGAGGAGAATGGAAGAGAAGGGATTGCAGCAAGGCCATGCCCTCTGGTAGGTGATTTCTCACTTTTCCTCTCTCTGGTGAGTGCATGTGCCATATAGCAAAAATCTCTTTTAAAAAGATCAGGCAAAAACAACCTCATAAATTAACAAAGATAACCATAACATAACCAATCAAGGAAGAATTTGTAATTTCCATGTACAGCACTATGGGAGATAAGAGTTTATAATCTGAAAAAAAGTTGTGTATATCAATCATTGGTTCATCTAGAGCTAGGTAAAATTGTACATAACAATAACTCAAAAGGAAGAGAAAGAAAAAGACTATCTTTACTCAAACCCTGTGAGTTCTTTTTTTTTTTTTTTTTGGAGAGGTTTTCACTATAGGGTGCATGCACTTGCTGGACAGACAGAGAGAGACAGAGAGACAGAAAGCGAGAAATCACCCCCCAGGGGGGATGGTCACGCTGCAATCCCTTCTCCTCCATTCTCCTCTCGGGATCTTGGGCACGCACGCACACGCGCCCGGCATGAGTTCTAAGCCACAGGGTCCGGGATGCGAACCACGGTCGACATAGCCATTACATTAACTGCTGGTCCCTTCAAACCCTGTGAGTTCTTACAAGACCATAGTACTATACTGTGCATGAAGAAATAAGTCCTTAAGAAAGCAGAAGTAAAACAAATTTGGAAAGAGATGTTTAAAAGTGAAGACATGGTAAAGCCAGTGTGACTTGGTGATTTATAGGCTTTACAAAGTTCTTCACTTTAGCCCTTTAAAAAGAATAACTCCAAAGAAAAACTCACCCGTAACATTTTGGACTTTTCCTCTATTATCTAGTTTTATACAATGAGTAATGATTAAAATAAATATATAAATTGAAATCTGTGGTGAGAAATATTTATCAAATGGATGGGTTGTATTTAAACTTGCTTGTGTGTAAACTAGTTGAATCTGAATTTAGTCCTGACATTCAACGTTATGATCACTGTGTGTGGACTTACCCTTTTTTCCTAGTTGTTTTGTGTTCTCTTCTATTTACCTCCCTTTAGCTTTCCTGGTATATTAATCCCTTGAGTACTTCCTGAAGAGCTGGTTTTGCTTTGGTGAGTTCTTTCAGCATTTGTTTATCTGGGAATGATTTTATTTTTCCTGCCCATTTGAATGATAATCTTGCTGGGTAGAGTACTCTTGCCATTCTTTCTTTGCCTGCATCGTTTCAGCTGAGAGATCCAATATTAGTCTAACAAGGTAACCCTTCTCAGTAATTTGGTGTTTCTCTCTTGCCAGTTTTAGAATTTTGTTTTTGATTTTTACCAATTTGGCTATGAGATGCCTTGGAGACGGGTTTCTTATGTTATATCTCTTTGGTGTCCTTTGTATGTCCTGGATTTAAATGTCTGCATGCCTCTCTAAATTTGGAAAGTTTTCAAGTAGAATGTTATGAAAGATGTTTTCTATGACTTTGTCTCTTCACCTTCCAGAATACCTGTTATATGAATATTTGGCAGCTTAATGGTTTCTAATATTTCTCATATGTTATCCTTATTTTTATTGGCTATTTTTTATTCTTTTCAGTTGCTTGGTTTAAATCAGAGGTTTTGTCTTCAAGGTTGGAGATTCTTCCGTATGGTCTAATTTGCCGCTGATACCTTTGAGGGAGGTTTTGATTTCCTGCATCATATTCTTTATCTCCAGAAATTCTTTTTGATTTTTTTTTTTTCAGTGTGTCTCTTTATAGAGTTCCTCCTTCAAGTCATGGAAGATTTTCTCATCTCCTGGAATTGGTTCTGTTTTCTCTTGCGTCTCACTGAGTATTGTTACAATGAATATTCTGAATTCTTTTTCTTACATTTCTGTGAGTTATGATCCTTTAGGGAGGAGGTATTTCCTGATTTTCTCCTGTTTCTTGGAGGTCTGCTTTGGTTTTTAGTCATCTGGTGAGACACTCACTCCTTCCTACTTCTTTGGAGTATGCTTCTATAGCTGTGTGCTCCTGTACTTCTCTTTGATATGCGTAAGCTCTGTGCCAATATCCATCCTCTACTGTGGGTGAGAGTGCGGAACCCACAGTAGGAGCTTTGGGTTCAGGTTTTCAGAGGGAAGTCTCTCTCCATTTACTGCTAAGGGAGTTACGGGTAATGAATTTCTCCAATCTCCTGAATTCAGGTGTTTGGTTCTGAGTGCTCAAACCTAGCTACTCCCAGTGTGGATGGAGGTTTCGCTGACAGGTAAGATCTAAGGTGATAGACCAGTTCACCTGGTGCGCTTGTGCTGCAGGCTGGGGAGCCCTGGAGAGCAGGCTTGCCTGTCTGTTGGTCCTGGATGGGTGAGGGGCAAGATGGCATCAGCACACATGGGGTAACATCTCCTGTCTTCCGTCTCTGGGATTGCAGGGTCTCCCTGTTGCCCCTGCTTTCTCTTGGATTGCAGGAACCAGGTCATTTGTTCTTGAAGGCCAGAGAGCCCCTCCTCCCCCACAGCAGGCTGGGCTGGGGCCCTGCTGATGAGCTCAAGCCGAGCAGCTTGACTTGGACCTGCCTGTTGGTCTTTCTCTCTCTGGGATTGCAGGGTTTCCCTGTTGCTCCTACTTTCTCTCTGATAGAATTTTTAAAGTTACAGATTAAAAAACAATTTTTTTATATTTTTCTTTTTAACATTTAAATTGTGAAATACATGGTATTGTTTTATCACATATGTATATACAATATATTGCTTAATTCTGCTTGTCTTTGTACTTTATATGAATGAATCTACACATAGGCACATTGCTGCTAATTACCTTGATTTATGCTTATGTGATTCCTTCATATTGATACTCGTAGCTATAAATCATTCATTTTCACCAACGTGTAGTATTCTCATCATGGAAATATGCCAACTTTGCTACCCATATTTTTCTTTTTAAATTTTAAAAAAATTTACTTCTTCCATGAAGAGGAGAGACAAAGAGAGAGAGAGACCAAGAGAGAAACAAAGAGAAATAATAGCCCCAATAGGGTCTTGATGTTCTGATCGACTCCAGCTTCAGCCAGCCCTGGATGATGAGCACACCTGTGCCTGGCACACTCAGAAAGCTTTCCAGATGTGGGACCAGCAGTTAGCGTAATGGTTATGTCACTGGACTCCCACGTAGTCGACTGTGGTTCGAGAACCGAACCTGGTGGCTTAAACTCACGCCGGGCGCGTGTGCATGTGTGCCCAAGATCCTGAGAGGAGAATGGAGGAAAAGGGATTGTGGCATGGCCATCCCCCCGAAGGCTAATTTCTTGCTTTCTGTCTCTCTGTCTCTTTGTCTTTCTGGTGAGCACACGCACCCTATAGCAAAAACCTCTTCAAAAAAAAAAAAAAAAAAGTTGTCAAGATGAGAACGTGGAACCTTCCCACATGGGTTAGTATCTCAGAGTGCTGTGTTTCACTGCTGTGCCATCTTCAGGCTCCACCATTATATTTGATGGGCATTTGGATTTTACCTCAAGGCCAATAATTCATTTGAACAATGTTGTCGTAAGCATTTCAAAATATGTCTCCTAGCACGAACGTTACAGGAGTTCCTCCAGGCTACATACCTGGGAACGGCGTGCTTGGAGTTGGGCGTGGGGCAGATACGGTAAGCCTCGGCTCACATCTGCAGATTATACAAACTGTTTTCCAAAGTAACCGTGCCAGTTTAGAGTCCTACCATCAGGGACCGGCAGTGTCTGATGCTGCATATCCTGGGTGAACTTTTGTCTGGGGAGATTTCAAAAGTTTTACCAATTTGGTGGCATTTGTTTCATGTATATCAGTCATTCATGTTTCCTCTTCAGTCAAATGGTTGTTCATGTCTTTAGCCTGTTTTTCTTCTATGCCTTTTCTGATTTGTAGAATTATTTTACATAGTCTATAAACCTGATTACTGTCAATTATATAAGCCATAATTTATCTTCTCCCATCTTGTGTACTTTCACTCCCCTATGGAATATTTTGATGGAGTTCTTAATTCTAATGCAGTCTTATTAATGAATGATTTTCATCCTTAAGATTTGCATCTTTTGTGTCTTATTCTAAATTCTTCATTCCACAATCATATATATATTCCCTTTCACTTTCTTCTCACTGGCCTGTGATGTCAGCTTCGTTCTGGACTGTGGGTCTGTTTGGGGACTCTGTTACGTTCCATTACACCAAACTTCAGTGTCTCAATGACTAAAGCTTTATATAACAGTAAATCTTGATTGCTTGGTAGGCAAAATGAAATCTGCTTTGAAACATTTTTAGTTTTATAAACAAACTAAGGAAGACAAGAACTAGAACTTACTTTGCTCTGGGTTGATGAACTAATCCCGGAATCTCTTTATTAGTTTTAAGTCTTACATTTGAGCTGGCACTTTTTTCCTGAAACACATAAGCACACATATATACAAGAAGGTCAGACTCTGCAGTTAAATAATAGCATGGGTTTCTATCACAGCAATGTTAGTTGTGGGACCCTGTGCCATAGCTGGCTACTTGACAAGGACGAAAGTCCCTGCAAAGCTCCACGGAACACGTGGGACCTGCCAAACGCTGTAAACAGGGAACACACGTACGAAAGAGGAACTGGCTGTCTAACGCGATGAGAAAACAATGTTGAGAAAACAATGTGCAACTAATATTTAATTCTTCCATTCTAAGAGCAAGAGAATCAAAGAACAGAGGTTTTAGCGTCAAAAAGAACGGCAGCAGTACAATTAAGCCATTGTCTACTTGTCCAGGTTAAGTGATTTAAGTGCATTTTATTTGTAAAAGACAACTACAGTTCTGAGACACAAAGTTTGCATAAGGTCCTAGCTGTGACAGGGACAAGAACATGACTGAAATCAAGTAAGATTCTCAATCCACAACAAATACTGGGATGGGATTGGACTGAATGAAGAACATTCAATACTAGCCTGTATTCAAGAAGCACTCCTTCGGCTGTGAGTCTGAGTTGATTTTTTATTTCCAGTATACGAGTCATATGGGAAAGGAATACTCTCAGATTTTAAAATGCCAGTCTATCAGTAAGTACACCATCTCCACAACACTACCGTTCTGTGTTTTAACTACATCATCTTTAAAAAAATGTTCAAGGCGAGGCCCAACCCCTGTGATACAGTGACAACACAGTGCTGTGTGAGTCTGGAAGCCACGTGGCCGACTGAGGGTTCAGTTCCTGGGGCTGTCCTAAAAACGCACTGGCGAACACATGGGTGCCCAGAATTCTGAGGATGTGGTGGGCTCAAGGAAGGGGGATTGTGGCATGATGAGACCCTGTTGAGGATGCTTCCCACCTTCTCTCCTGCCCTCTCTCACGTGTGCGCACAAGTGCTATCATGAAAAAGTATTCAAAGTGTTTTATAATTTGATTGCAAAACATATCCCTAAAATGAAAGACTATTCTAAGCCTATTTAAGCCTGCATTTGTTTATATACACTCAGGAAACTTGAAGTGTGGCCATAATTAAAAGCCTCTTCAAGGGTGAGGAATAAAAACGATGTGCCCACTCAACCTCCCTACCACTTACAGAGTGGTGAGAATGACACAGAACACAGAAGGTCCCCACGTGAACTCTTTCAAGTTCATTTTTCTCCTAGGACAGCAGAAGTCATTTGCGTCAGCGAAACTCCAAAGACTTAATTGCCCTGGTTGCTTGCTGTTTACCATTAAACATGGGCTTTTTTGTGTAACAGGAATCCTAAAAAAAATATGGTAATTTTGTTTATGTTCATCCAGGAAAAGAATCCTAACCATCTTGCCATCTTTCTTACCTTTACATTACACTAAGCTTAGGAATTTAAGAAGATAAAACACATACTGTTCTTTTTGCTGTTGTCCTCAGGGAACAGGAGTTGAACTACTGTCTCTTTTACAAAACAGGTGGGAGAAACCAGAACACTCTCATGCCCTGGCTCTAGAAGGTCAAGTCCCACGACCTCCCCTCACTGTTGGGCCTTGGTGCCCAGCAGGGGCCCTGACACTTTGTGGGAGGCACACAACAAATCTTGGAAGAATTAATGAATGACATCAACAAGAGATTAACTTCTCTGGAAAAGTTAGAGATAAAAAGAGTTCAAATATAGTCAGTCCGTAGGACTGAAGACTAGTTCCAGAATGGAACTCACTCTGAAAATAGTTTTGGTTTTAAAAAAAATATATAAGGAAAATAGGAACTGGAACTGCCAAGTGAAAGTTGGTCATTGTCTCCCTTACACTTCACGTCCACCTAAACGTTGAAAGTGAACATGGATGACATGACAGACCTCAACCTTTGTCTCCGAGTCACACAATTGCTCCAATTCTTGGAGCTAAAATGATACACCATGCTGAGACAGGAAAGCCACTTCTAATTTTAAGAACACATACGATACACAATTGCATTCTGTTTATTAAAAAAAAATCCCTTCCAAATGACTCTCATCAAATCTTCCTTAAGGTTCCATTCTGAAGTGTCTAAGGATGAATCCCTCAAACAACAGAGGCCCAATGGATAGGAAGGGGAGAGAGGCGCCAGCCTTCAATATGTTGGCCATAGACATGTACTTCCAGGACCAAAGGCGAGGCTGAGGCAAACAGGAAAAGCAGCTTCAGATTTCCCAGTTAAAAAAAAAATAAGTATATAGGGGGACCAGCAGTTGGTGTAATGGCTATGTCATTGGACTACCATGTAGTCAACTGCGGTTCGAGTCCCAGACCCGGTGGCTTAAACTCATGCCGGGCGTGTGTGAGTGCATGCCCAAGATCCCAAGAGGAGAATGGGGGAGAAGGGATTGTGGCGTGGCCATCCCCCGTGAGGGGGGTGATTTCTCACTTTCTGTTTGTCTCTGTCTTTCTGGCAAGTGCATGTGTCCTATAGCAAAAACCTCTTAAAAAAAAAAAAAAAAGAGAGAGTAAAAAAAGTGTATATAGGGCCAGGTGGGGGCACAATGGTGAAGTAAATGGACCACATGGGAAAGGTCCTGCTGGGTTGACCTCCCAGTCACAGCAATGTTAGTTGTGGGACCCTGTGCCATAGCTGGCTACTTGACAAGGACGAAAGTCCCTGCAAAGCTCCACGGAACACGTGGGACCTGCCAAACGCTGTAAACAGGGAACACACGTACGAAAGAGGAACTGGCTGTCTAACGCGATGAGAAAACAATGTTGAGAAAACAATGTGCAACTAATATTTAATTCTTCCATTCTAAGAGCAAGAGAATCAAAGAACAGAGGTTTTAGCGTCAAAAAGAACGGCAGCAGTACAATTAAGCCATTGTCTACTTGTCCAGGTTAAGTGATTTAAGTGCATTTTATTTGTAAAAGACAACTACAGTTCTGAGACACAAAGTTTGCATAAGGTCCTAGCTGTGACAGGGACAAGAACATGACTGAAATCAAGTAAGATTCTCAATCCACAACAAATACTGGGATGGGATTGGACTGAATGAAGAACATTCAATACTAGCCTGTATTCAAGAAGCACTCCTTCGGCTGTGAGTCTGAGTTGATTTTTTATTTCCAGTATACGAGTCATATGGGAAAGGAATACTCTCAGATTTTAAAATGCCAGTCTATCAGTAAGTACACCATCTCCACAACACTACCGTTCTGTGTTTTAACTACATCATCTTTAAAAAAATGTTCAAGGCGAGGCCCAACCCCTGTGATACAGTGACAACACAGTGCTGTGTGAGTCTGGAAGCCACGTGGCCGACTGAGGGTTCAGTTCCTGGGGCTGTCCTAAAAACGCACTGGCGAACACATGGGTGCCCAGAATTCTGAGGATGTGGTGGGCTCAAGGAAGGGGGGTTGTGGCATGATGAGACCCTGTTGAGGATGCTTCCCACCTTCTCTCCTGCCCTCTCTCACGTGTGCGCACAAGTGCTATCATGAAAAAGTATTCAAAGTGTTTTATAATTTGATTGCAAAACATATCCCTAAAATGAAAGACTATTCTAAGCCTATTTAAGCCTGCATTTGTTTATATACACTCAGGAAACTTGAAGTGTGGCCATAATTAAAAGCCTCTTCAAGGGTGAGGAATAAAAACGATGTGCCCACTCAACCTCCCTACCACTTACAGAGTGGTGAGAATGACACAGAACACAGAAGGTCCCCACGTGAACTCTTTCAAGTTCATTTTTCTCCTAGGACAGCAGAAGTCATTTGCGTCAGCGAAACTCCAAAGACTTAATTGCCCTGGTTGCTTGCTGTTTACCATTAAACATGGGCTTTTTTGTGTAACAGGAATCCTAAAAAAAATATGGTAATTTTGTTTATGTTCATCCAGGAAAAGAATCCTAACCATCTTGCCATCTTTCTTACCTTTACATTACACTAAGCTTAGGAATTTAAGAAGATAAAACACATACTGTTCTTTTTGCTGTTGTCCTCAGGGAACAGGAGTTGAACTACTGTCTCTTTTACAAAACAGGTGGGAGAAACCAGAACACTCTCATGCCCTGGCTCTAGAAGGTCAAGTCCCACGACCTCCCCTCACTGTTGGGCCTTGGTGCCCAGCAGGGGCCCTGACACTTTGTGGGAGGCACACAACAAATCTTGGAAGAATTAATGAATGACATCAACAAGAGATTAACTTCTCTGGAAAAGTTAGAGATAAAAAGAGTTCAAATATAGTCAGTCCGTAGGACTGAAGACTAGTTCCAGAATGGAACTCACTCTGAAAATAGTTTTGGTTTTAAAAAAAATATATAAGGAAAATAGGAACTGGAACTGCCAAGTGAAAGTTGGTCATTGTCTCCCTTACACTTCACGTCCACCTAAACGTTGAAAGTGAACATGGATGACATGACAGACCTCAACCTTTGTCTCCGAGTCACACAATTGCTCCAATTCTTGGAGCTAAAATGATACACCATGCTGAGACAGGAAAGCCACTTCTAATTTTAAGAACACATACGATACACAATTGCATTCTGTTTATTAAAAAAAAATCCCTTCCAAATGACTCTCATCAAATCTTCCTTAAGGTTCCATTCTGAAGTGTCTAAGGATGAATCCCTCAAACAACAGAGGCCCAATGGATAGGAAGGGGAGAGAGGCGCCAGCCTTCAATATGTTGGCCATAGACATGTACTTCCAGGACCAAAGGCGAGGCTGAGGCAAACAGGAAAAGCAGCTTCAGATTTCCCAGTTAAAAAAAAAATAAGTATATAGGGGGACCAGCAGTTGGTGTAATGGCTATGTCATTGGACTACCATGTAGTCAACTGCGGTTCGAGTCCCAGACCCGGTGGCTTAAACTCATGCCGGGCGTGTGTGAGTGCATGCCCAAGATCCCAAGAGGAGAATGGGGGAGAAGGGATTGTGGCGTGGCCATCCCCCGTGAGGGGGGTGATTTCTCACTTTCTGTTTGTCTCTGTCTTTCTGGCAAGTGCATGTGTCCTATAGCAAAAACCTCTTAAAAAAAAAAAAAAAAGAGAGAGGAAAAAAAGTGTATATAGGGCCAGGTGGGGGCACAATGGTGAAGTAAATGGACCACATGGGAAAGGTCCTGCTGGGTTGACCTCCCAGGACCTACTTGAGCATGCCGAGTCATACACATAACCATAATCTGGGCTGATGGACTTCCAGCAAGAAGACCCTGCTGGGCATGCTGTCCTTTGGTCTTTGTCTCTCTCATAAAAAAGATAAATTAATAAACTTAAATTCTTTAAAAATTGTTTTTGCTAGTGCTTTCAGGGACTAAAAGAAATGAAGATTTTCTGCTGAGAATTCAGCCTCCAGATTCCATTCCTGAATGAAGAGGCAAAAGGGCAAAAGAAGACTGACTCCTCCATGGGAGCTGAGAACGAGTGCTTTCAGGGACTAAGGGAAATGAAGATTTTCTGCTGAGAATTCAGCCTCCAGATTCCATTCCTGAATGAAGAGGCAAAAGGGCAAAAGAAGACTGACTCCTCCATGGGAGCTGAGAACGAGTGCTTTCAGGGACTAAGGGAAATGAAGATTTTCTGCTGAGAATTCAGCATCCAGATCTCATCCTCGAGTGGTAGGGCCACCTCTATCCTTCTCTCTGTCTCTTCCTGTCCCTCTGTCTCTGTCTTTTCATTTTAAAAATTCTTTTTTGGAGACGTTTTTGCTATAGGGCGTGTGTGCTTGCCAGAAAGACAGAGACAGAGAGACAAAAAGTGAGAAATCACCCCTTGGGGGGATGGGCACGCGGCAATCCCTCCTCCTCCATTCTCCTCTCATGCATGCATACACACCCAGGGTGAGTTTAAGCCACTGGGTCTGGGACTCGAAATGCGATTGACTACATGGGAGTCCAGCAACATAGCCATTACACCAACTGCTGGTCCCTAAAATTTTTCTTTTTTAAATATTTTAAGGTAAAGTATTTTCTTGGCTCTCAGATCCTCCTTTATCTTGCTAATAATCCCCTTTCCTCCCTCCCATTTAGGAGAGGCAAAAGGGCAAAAGAAGACTGACTCCTCCATGGGAGCTGAGAACTAGTGCTTGTGTGTTGCAGTTTTCTTTCTTTCTTTTTTTGCTTTTTAAAAAAAGTAATAAAAATGAATACTTTTTTTGTCTTTTTTTTCTTTTTCTCTTTTGCTCTCGCTCTCTTTTTTTCCCTTCTCTTTCTCTGTTTTCTTATCTTTTTTCTTTTACCTCATCACTTTTGCTGCTCAGCCTGATGCACTGAGTGTCTAGACAGTTCTAAGTGAACCGTAGCCAAACATCCAAATACTATTAGGTCAACATATTCCTCAATTCCCACTGAATCTGCTGCACAAAGAGAGAAAAATGGAATGGCAAAGAGATTGCAGACCACCTCCTCCTGCACACCTCTGAATGTTCAGGTCGAACTTCTAGATATTAGGAAGAAATGTATAACCCATTAGATGACTAGAACTCATTGAAGAGGCACAAGAAATATGAGAAACCTAGAAAATACCTCTCCCCAAGGTAAAAGAACAACTTCTTCATCCACAGGTAGTACAGCAGAACTCACAGAAATGTCTGACAAGGAATTTAAATATTCATAGTGACAAAGCTAACAGAGATGCAAGAGAAGAGAGACAATAAACTCCAGAAGAATCAGGAGAAAAGAGCTGTCAAGTTCCAGGAGGTGAGAAAGTTCTTTCATGATCTGAAAAAGGAAATATACACCATAAAAAAGATGAAGGCTATAATACAGGAAGTCAAAACCTCCCTCGAAAATATTAAAAGCAGACTAGATCATACAGAAAATTAAATCTCAGATGTAAAGGACAGAATCACTGGACTAGTAAAACCCACCACAAAGACTGAGAAAATAGCCCCCCAAAATAAAAATAATATATGAGAAGTACTAGATATCATCAAATGTCCAAACATCTGGATAATTGGTATCCCAGGAGGTAAAGAGACTAATAAGGACATTGATAATCTATTCCATGAAATCCTGAAAGAAAACTTTTCAAACCTAGAGAGGCATCCAAAGACCCAGACTCAAGAAATACAAAGGACCCCAAATAGAATCAACCCAAGAAGATCTCCAAG
Source organism: Tupaia belangeri chinensis (assembly GCF_000334495.1). Taxonomy (NCBI): domain Eukaryota; kingdom Metazoa; phylum Chordata; class Mammalia; order Scandentia; family Tupaiidae; genus Tupaia; species Tupaia belangeri. The sequence continues at coordinate 1,413,012 of NW_006159576.1, forward strand.
ACACATTATAGACAGATTGACTAAAACCACAAAGACAAGATTGGCAAGAAACATCAAGTTACCTACAAAGGATATCCCATCAGGCTAATAAAGGGGTGCTCATTGGAAATAATGCAAGCAAATAAAGAATGAAGAAATACATTCAAAGTGTTGAGTGAAAAACAATTATAACCAAGAATACTGTACCCAGCAAGATTGTCTTTCATATGAGAAGACAAGAACATTTTCAGACAAACAAAACCTGAAAGAATTTACCGACGCCACACCAGTTCTCCAAGAAGTTCTGAAGGGAGTGCTATACCAGGAAAACTAAAGTCAGACACACAGAAATAAGAGGTCAAAAACAACTAAGAAAATGTCCAGCTTAATGGTAGGGACAAGTCTAGAGTTGAATGTTATCTTCCAGAATTTAAATGGAAAGATCGGACCACACAGAAGATAGGTCAAGTACATGAGACTGAACTGGTGAAATAGAATTTTATGACTTTTGGCTAAAACTTCACAGATCTTCTATGCTTTGTTTTCCAGAGTTAAGGATTTGTGTCTTGTCTTGAGTTGTTGACAGGCCCACGCACCTACTGTTTGAACAGAATCTTAACCTGTTTCCTGGCTTTAAGTCTTAAGCGAAGTTCTTTTCAACATTTTAAAATTTTGATTTATTAAAGTTAAAACTGCCTTTCTTGATATTAAAAACTATATTTAAAAAAATACCTGTTATTGACCACAGTAAGCTGTATAGCCTCAGATAGGTGCTACTTTATAGCATAATTATTCTACTCACAGAGTTTCATGCCTAAAGTCAAACATCGTATATATCAGCTGAACTTGCTATTGCAAGTAGTTAGATTAATTAAGATCTTTTGTGAATCAATAAAATGTGAGGAAAAAAAAGGAATGGAAAGCAACTGCAGATACCAGAGACAGTGTGAGAGGAGAGCGGGAAATGGCACAGGGTGAGAAATAGGGAAAGTGTGTGTGTGTGTGTGTGTGTGTGTGTGTGTGTGCGTTTATGTAACGAGAAATGGAAAATTATTTGTTGACGATAACATGTATGAGTAAGCCACTACACAGTGTATTTTGGATGGGAAATCACACACTGTGATGATATTCAGTGAATGAATGTAAAATAAATAAATTTAAAAGTGTAAAAAATATTTTTTTTCACCAGAGGGCATGTGCACTTGGCAAAAAGAGACACAGAGAGGGACAGCAACCTCCATAAGGCATGGCCACACCGCAGTCTATCTCTCCATCCTGCTGGGATTTGGGCATGCATGCACACAGGCCTGGTGTGTTTCTCAAGCTGCCAAGTTTGGGACTTAAGCCACGGGGTTGGCCATGTGAGTTCAGGCTGCCTTAACCATAAGGTCACGGAACCAACTCAAAAATAGTTTTAAAAAATGTACATAAAGGGCCCAGCAGATGGTGTAATAGTTACATTGCTGGGCTCTCATGTATTCAACCATGGTTTGAGTCCCAGATCCACCAGCTTAAACTCATGCCAGGTGTGTGTGTGTGTGTGTGTGTGTGTGTGCGCCCAGAATCCAGAGAGAAGAATGGGATTGTGGTGTGGCCATTCCCCCTGGGGGGTGCTTTCTCGCTTTCTGTCTTTGTCTCTCTGGTGAGTGCATGTGTCCAAAAATCTCTCTAAAAGAAAAAGAAAATACATACAGCTATAAAGAACACTCTATAGTATATGCATTTATACTATATTAATCGTTTTTACAAATTACTATTCATCAAGACCAAAAAAACTCACTGAACCCTTACTATAAGTCTTAGCGATTTCTATATGAATATGCACTCATTTGAATGTTCAAAAATGTTTATGTATATATTAACCTATTTTTATGCCTTTGCTATCTCTCTGACACAGGTATTATTATTCCCTTTATGGATGATGAAGCTGAGGCACAGACAGGCACAGATCATGCAAGTGGCTGCAGTGGGATTTGAACCTAAGCAGTCTGGCCCTGTAGTCCATGCTATTAGCCGCTAGGCCAGCAATTCTTAAACCTTTTGTATCAAGACCCTTTTCCCTATAATCTGCAAGTTTTGACACATTTCATTGCGCAGTAAGAAAACATGAAAAAGCCACATTTGTTAAAATCATCAGCCAGCTCAGAAAACTCTTGACTAGAGCTGTCAAGCTCATGGTGGTAGATATGAGTTTTCTAAAATTTGAGTTTTCAAAGATTTTGAATTTTATCCGTGGCAACAAAGACTGTCAGTTATTTTCCTTGAAGTGAGAGGCTCTCTTCCTTTACTTTTGAGAAAATGACTTCCCAAATACTCAGGTACGAATATTCATTATTCGTCTTCCAGGCTAGCTCTATCATCTATCTATCTATCTATCTATCTATCTATCTATCTATCTATCTATCATCTATCTATCTATGATCATCTATTTATATCTATCATCCATCTTTCTCTATCAATTATCATCTATCTATATCTATCATCTATCTATCTCTATCATCCATCTTTATCAATTATCTATCATCTATCTATATCTATCATCTATCTATCTCTATCATTTATCATCTATCATCTATCTATCTATCTATCTATCTATCAATCAATCAATCAATCAATCATCTATCTATCTATTTATTTAGTTGTGCTTGCTGGAGAGAGATAGAGGGGAAGTGAGAAATCACCCCCGACCCCTGGAGGGGATGGCTGCACTGCAGTCCCTTACATCCATTCTCCTGCTGGGATTCTGGGCATGCACATACGTGTCTGGTGTGATTTTTAAGCCACCAGGTGTAGGACTCGAATCATGGTTGGCCCTATGAGATTCCAGTGTCTTGACCACAATGCCACCTGCTGCCCTCCAGGCAACTTATTTTTAGAGATGGTGTTCCTTAATACCCATCTGCTGGTTCAGCGGGCAGCCCCATCAACTGCAGCAGGTGCTCCTGATTTCTACTATAGAAAGCATGCTCTAGCTGGAGAGATAGAAAGAGACAGAAAGCGAGAAATCACACCCCGCCAGATAGAAAGAGACAGAAAGTGAGAAATCACCCCCCACCCCACCCCTTCCCCGCCAGGGAAGATGGCCAGGCTGCAGTTCCTTCTCCTCCAGTCTCCTCTTGAGATTTTGGGCACACACGCACACATGCTAGGCGAGAGTTTAAGATGCCAGATCCAGGACTCAAACTATGGTAAACTACGTGGGAGTCCAGCAATGCAACCACTGCGCCATCTGCTGGCCCCTCACAGCAGGGCTCTTCTTTGTGATCACCATCTTGCTAGGGTACAGGAAGAAACACTTTCTGTGTAGTTTCCTTCATTAAATGGTCTATTAAAAAGACTGGGCCAGCAGGTGACACTGAGGTTAAGGTAGCTGGATTCTACACAGCCAATTGTGCAGGTTCAAGTCCCCAACCCAGCAGCTTGAAAATCATGCTGTGTGCCCGTGTAAGGGAGCTCACAATCCTGGGAGGAGAATGGAGAAGAGACTGTGGCATGGTCATCCTGCCTTGGGGGTGATTTCCCACTTTCTCCCTCTTTCTCTGTCTTTGGCGAGTGCACGTGCCCTATAGCATAACAGAACAAAACAAAACAAAACAATAAAGCTATGCACAAGAGTTAATAAAATGAAATGATTTGAACTGCTTCATCAAGGGCATTCTTAAATGGAAATGGAATTCATTTTTCTACTATTCTGCCATAAGTCCATGATGGTGAAAAATACAACTATTAAAGAGTTTGGAGCCACTGCCTTGCTTCAGGCGAAGGGCCAGCAGCCTTACCTCCTGTGGCTCTCACACCTTCAGTGTAAATGCCAGCCCAGTGCTGGAGCAGACAGCTTCTGGGGATTAGCAGGAAACTGATGGCAAGATGCTCTGAGAACATCTCAGGGGTCTAAATAGCACACTTGGACCACAGGGCTTCTCTGCTCCTTCTGCATAGAAAGGAACTAGTGACTATGTAATGACGCTATAAACCGAATCTTCAAACGTTTATTTATCCTTTTATTCCATGAGCGAGACAGAGACAGAACAGAGAGACAGAGAGCACCAACAGGGTTCTGATGCTGCCATTCCCCCCAGTCTCAGCCAGCCCTGGTCATGTGCCCGGAGCACTCAGGGAGGTCTCTGGACACAGACCCAGCACTTCCCCGGTGGGTCGGCCTGATTTTGCCACCGTTCGTTCCTTATAGGCCTTATTTTTTGGAAAATAACAAAATATTTAACAATCTTATTAAGGAAAATTTTACATTTATTTTTTAAGACAGATTATATTTATTTTAAAACTTGCCAGAGGGCAGGTGTGCTCACAGGAGAGGAGGAGAGAGACAGAAGTGAGAAAGCACCCCGTGGAGAACGGTTATGCCACAATCCCTTCTCTAGTCCTTCCTCCTTTCAGGATTGTGGGCAAGCAGGCACACGTGCTTGGTATATTTCTCAAGCTGCTGGGCTCTGGATTTGAATCGCGCAGTCAGCCATGTGAGATCCAGCTGCCTTAACCACCAGGCTGCAAGCTGGCTGTACATTTCAGAAAACACTCTCATTGCAAATGTATGGTTAAATGATTTTTGTGTAGTTGGACAGCTGGGCAGTCATTGCCACACTCCTTGGTGTGGACCAGAATTGCGATTGATAGATCCCATAGAAGATTAGATCTCCCTGTGTAAGATCGCCAAGCAGTTTTCCAAGGCACGGCACCATTTTACATCCCTACCAGGAACACACGATGGCCCGTCTCTGCGCTTCCCCACCACCAGTGCCTTAGACCGTCCTTCCCATTACTGCCATCCTAATGAACCTGTATGGCACGGGGCTTTTTTTTTTTTTTTTTTAATTAAAACAATTTTTTTTTTTTAGTTCTTTGCTATAGGGGCATGCACTCACTGGAGAGAGAGAGGGGGGAGTGAGAAACCATTTGACTGTGCCACAATTCCTTCTCCGGTTTCCTCTCAGGATTTGGGGCATGCATGCACAGGTGTCCAGAGTGTTTTCCAAGCCACTGGACTCCACCACAAAGTTGGTCATGTGGGATCCAGAGCCTTACCCTCCTGGTGGCCTGGTACGTAACTTTTGAAATGACTATATTTCTGTTCTTGCCAGAACACCTAGCGTATTGCCACATGAGAGCATTTATACACTTCCAGGTGCGCTGCATTTGAATAAAGTCAGTTTATAAACATTGAATTTCTACTTTGGGATTTGCTGGTTCTTTGCAGTATAAAAAGGTGTGTTTCTTTTTTCTTTTTCTTTTTTTTTTCTTTTTCTTTTTCAGAGGTTTTTGCTATAGGGCACGTGCGCTCGCCAGACAGACAGAGAGAGACAGAGAGACAGAAAGCGAGAAATCACCCTCCAGGGGGGATGGCCACGCCGCAATCCCTTCTCCTCCATTCTCCTCTCGGGATCCTGGGCACGCACGCACGCACACACGCCCGGCGTGAGTTTTAAGCCACCTGGTCCGGGACACGAACCGCGGTCAACTACGTGGGAGTCCAGTGACATAGCCATTACGCTAACTGCTGGTCCCAAAAAGGTGTGTTTCAAAGAGATTTCCTTCTTTAAAAACCTAAGCAAGCAAACAGAGCTGGAGAAAGAAGGAGGAGGCTGGTGGGGGCAGATGGGAGGCGGGAAGGAGCAGCCCCAACAGGGGGCGCTGAGAGCCATGGGGTATCTGGGGTGCTCCAGGAATAGAAGAGAATTATCCTGGGAGAGGCTGCAAGAGGTAACAAAGTCATTGTTTCCCTTAGCAAGACAAAAACGACTGTAATGGTATTTGACCTTGTCATTTAAGTACTCCACTTAAAATAAACCGAGAACAACTATCCTCTGACAGCCATGGGAAGGGCCTCCACAGGCAGTTGGTTGTCAATGAGCCATTCACTCTTGCATTGGAATCAGACGGAATGCTGGTTAAAATATAGATCTCCAGGTCCTGCTTAAGCCATCAAGTGTGAGTCTTGGGATCAAAGCCCAGGAATGTGCAATTCACTTATTTCCTTTTCTAAATTTGTTTTATTGCGGGTAGAGTGTGCGTATGTATGGGTGTGTGCACACATGCATACAGCAGAGAGCGGAAGGTCCCGTCACTGCAGTCTCTTTCCGCCAGCCCTCTAGCTCATCAGGATCCTCATGTGCACATTTATGCCAGGTGTGTGTTCAGGCTGACCCAGGGACCTGAACTCACAGCCATGTGGCTTCAGGCTCTGCAGTTCAGCTTGCTGACTGTGCTAACAGGCTGGACCAGGATTGTGCATTTTAAAGAAGAGGCCTTGTCTAGCCACAGTGGCACCCTGGGATCTTATGGCTCTACAAAGCAAAAGCCACATTGGAAGGTCCCTGGTTTGTGTCCTAAGACTCCCCACAAATACCAGGGCTGTGTGCTGTGATCCTAGGGGGCCTAGGGCAGGGGTGGGTCACAGCAGGAGGAGACTGTTGCAAGTGCCTCTCTCTCACTGAAGAAATACATAAACAGACTTTAAAAAGAGTCCTAAGTGGATTTTGTTTTTAAAGATTTTTTGCCATAGGGTATATAGGTTTTTCAGAGAAAGAGAGACAGAGACAGAGAGAGGGAAATGAGAACCACCCCCTGGTGCTGGTGGTAGGGGAGGGATGGCCACGCTGCAATCCTTTCTCCATTCTCTTGGGATATGGGGCATGCACGCACATGTGCCTAGCATAATTTCCAAGCCACTGTGTCCAGGACTTGAACTGCAGTTGGCCATGTGGGAGTCCAGCACCTTAACTACCACACCACCTGCTGGCCCCCTATGTGATTCCTAACTGAAAATAGTTTGAGAACTCCTACTTTAGGGAAAAGGTACCTTCACACTTAGATCTGCCCGTTTGGTTTTACATAGAGCTGTTTTCAAACTGAGCCCTGGGGTTCTGCAGAACCACCTCTGGGTCAACAGAGAAGCCACCTTGGTTATTTATTTATTTATTTATTTTTGAGAGGTTTTTGCTATAGGGTGCGTGTGCATGCCAGAAAGTCAGAGAGAGAGAGAGACAGAGAGACAGAAAATGAGAAATCATCCCCCAGGGGGATGGACACGCTGCAATCCTTTCTCCTCCATTCTCCTCTCAGGACCTTGAGCACGCACGCACATGTGCCCGGTGTGAGTTTAAGCCACCAGGTCTGGGACTCGAACCACAGTCGACTATATGGGAGTCCAGCCACGTTGCCAATATGCCAACTGCTGGTCCCTAGAGAGGCCACCTTTAACTGTTTTGTAGTTCGGTGTTTCATTGGTTGCAAAAACATCCATCTCTCAATGGTGTTCGAGAACAACTATCAGAGAGTGAAAGATTTCTTTAAACAACATTCAAACAATTCCTTTTGCTTGGAAGAACTGCATTTCCTTATGAACAGAACCTACTGGCCAATATCCATAGCACTTTCTTCTTTGGTGCTGAAGACCGTCAAACTGACTATACCAACGCCTCTGACCTGAGATTCCTAATCTTTAAGGAATGTCACGATACCAAGAGGAACTGACAGCTTCTTTTTTTTTTTTTTAATTGCCAGAAGGTGGGTGTGCTACCAGAGATGAAGAGAAAGAGAAAGGGAGAAAGAAAGCATCCCTTAACGAAGCATGTTGGGTTTCACAGTCTTTCTTCCTCAATTTCTCCATCCTGTTGAGATTTCAAGCCACTGGGGGCCAGGATTCAAACAGCGGTCAGCCATGTGGAATCCAGCTCTCAGTGCACAGCGCGCTTTACTGCCGTGCTGGAGGCTGGCCCACGAAGGCTTCCTTAAATCGACCTTGCGCTTCACCTCCTTAATTCTGAAAGAAGCAGCACGCGTGGTTAGGATGCGGACAGAAGGCATCGTCCCCGTTTGTGAGGGATGGAACTTCTTCTATCACCTTTGCTTCTTCTTCTTTTTTTTTTTTTTAAAGAGTTATTTTATTTAAGTTTATTTATTTATGTGTTTGTTTATCTTAATTTGACTAGAGAGGGGGAGAGAGAGAGAGAGAGAGAGAGAAGGCAAGCCACCAAGTCTGGGACTTGAACCATGGTCAGCCATGTGGGAGTCCATTGCTCTTAACCACTTCACCACCTGCTGGCCCCCTTCTTTTTTAAGTTTGTTTATTCCATGAGGGAAAGCAAAAAAGAGAGATAGGAAGAGAGCGATATGGCACTCCCGACAGAGTCCTGGTGTCAGCCGTGGATCACGGGCACATGCGTGCTGGGTACCCAGGCAGGTCTCCGGCTGCAGACCGCCTCCCTGTGTGGTCAGCTCTGCAGAGCGTCGCTGTGGCTCCGTCGGCCCCTCCTATCACTCTCATGCCTCTTCGGCCTCGCGTAGCCTGAGAAGCCGGCAGCCCTGTGGCGTTCTTTTTGAGCTAATTCTGGGCTAGAGGTGTGGGGAGGAATCCCATTTTCTTTCTCTGGACCCATCACAGGAGGTTTTAGGAAGCCTACTGGAAAGCAGGGGAGACTGGAGTAATGGCTCCAGGGACTGACGAGGATTCCACACAGAGAGGACACGGAGCACTAACTAGGAACTACCAGAGGGCTTGCCCTACTCCCAGCCTGCGTGTGTGTAAGCCCGAACCCTGCATTTCAGAAAGAACACGGAAGCTAGAAAAGCGAAATGCCTGGATAACTAGGATTAGGAGGATGGTGGTCGGGGTCCACATACATATTTTTAAAATGGGAACATATAAAGCTATAAAATAAAGTGATTCCAGGCCCAGTCGAGGCGGCACAGTTGTAGCAAACAGAATGCAATGCTGGAGCCACATGGCTGACCGCAGGGCTCAGATCTCTGTACTGGGCTGAGGAACAGGTCGGGTGTGCGTGGCCCCCTGGATCCCGAGGAGCCAGAGAGCTGGCGGAAGGGGACTGTGGCATGACGAGACCCTGTTGAAGGCTCTCTCTTATGCACATGGATGTATTATTTAAAATAAAAGGGAAAGGTTGGCTCCATGGCCTGGTGGCTGTAGGAGCCAGACCCCCACAGCGGGCTGCAGTTTGACGTGCAGCCCTGGTGGCTCGAGAATCATGCCTAGCACATACGTGCAGATCCCCCCCCTCACGGCAGGATGGAGAAACAGAGGAGAAAGGATTACGGCGTAACCACGCCCACTGGTAGTGCTTTCTGCCCTTCTGTGCTGCCATCGCTCTCTGGTGAGTGCACATGCTCTCTGGCAATTAAAATAAAAGTTTAAAAACATTCCAGCGTTAGAAGAGTAACTCACGAGATGTCACCTTTAAGTAAGCAATCTCATTTGATATATTACATTTGATTTCTCAAGTGGTATTCACATCTGGTAGGACATCACCATCTTCTACAGAAGAATATTATCTTCTGTCTTCTGAATGCTGTGACTGGCCGAGCCACTGTGACTGCCGGGATTCCTGGAGGTTAATAAATGGAAAGGCCCAAGCCAGCAAGACAGGGGCTGACTCGGCACTCGAGGATCACTACAATCGCATGAGGTCAGCACTTCCATTCTAACTACCTGGCCTAGGAGATTACTAGGATTACTAACGTTTTGTTAGAATTATTTAGTAGTGATGACATGGGCATATAGTCTGAACTTTTTTAAAAACCCCTTTCTGGGGGCCAGCTGGGGGCAAGGTGGTTCGGGCTCTGGACTCCCACATGGCGGACTACAGTTCAAATCCTGGACCTGGTGGATTGAAAATCATGCTGGGTACATGTGCATGTGTGCCCAAAATCCTGAGAGGAGAATGGAGGAGAAGGAACTGCAGTGCAGCTATTCCTCCGGCAGGGGGTGGGGGGTTGGGGGTATTTCCCACTTTCCCTCTCACTGTCTTTCTCTGGTGAGCACATGTGCCCTATGGAGAAAACTTAAAACAAACAAAATTCCTTTTCTATACATTAAAGTACATCAATACATCTCATTTCCTTTCTACTAAATATGTGGTTGTATGAGCAAGTAAGTTGTAAAGCCTCCAGTATTTTTCACACAGTTGCTTCTTGGGAAAGACTGGAAACATTTAAAATAACCTTCAAAAAGCACAGAGTTGGGGCCAGCTGGTGGTGTGGTTATGGTGGCTGCATCCCACATAGACAACTGTGTGGTCGGAGTCCTGGACCCAGCGGTGTGAAAAACATGCCAGCTCACACCTGTGCCTGCATTCCCCAAACCCGAGAATACAGGAGAAGGAACTGCAGTGTGGCCGTTTCCCGGGGGGAGTGTGATCTCTCACTTTCCCCCTACCCCGTCTCTCTCTCCAGCGAGTACATGCACCCTACAGCAAAACTAAAAACAAACAAAACACCCTAAAATAAATCAAGCTCCCCCCAAAAATAGAGCGAAGAAATGCTCAGAGCTGATTTAATCGCCTATGAACACATCCTGAACAGTCATTAAGTCACTATGTTACAGTAAAAAGAAATAAGCTATAACGCTACAAACTCCGCTGGGATTTATAAAGTTAAGGATGTTCCAAAATGATTGTGTCTCTTCAGATTTTTCAAAGGCGTATTACCTACACATGTGAGAATCATTGGTAGAACCACATTCAATTTTTGTGGAAGATACTTGTCTCAGGGCAGGCTAGCTGACACTGCAGCAAAAGAGCAATCCCCAGGATTCAAAAGTTTCTGTCTCTCTGTCTCTCCTTCTGGCGAGCACACAAGTCCTATAGGAACAACCTCTCAGATAGCTGAGTATCTCTCTTAAACCTGCACAGGCTGCCAGGAGGGCTCTGCTCATTCTCACCACCCCGAGACTCGGGCTAATGGAGGCCCCATGTCCACGCACCCTTCCTCATTGCCATAACTGAGCTGAGTGAGGGCTAACCGCGCATCTCTAAATGTCTGGCCAAACATGTGGCAGCACATGCCTAAATTCAAAGGCGTGAAGGAAATACAGTCCATCATATGCTAGGGAGGAGACCTGGGTATTAACAACCTTGAAAATAATTTTAAACCGTATGCACGCTTAGTCACAGAACTATTGAGATCAATCAGAGATCTACCTTTCTGAGCAGTGTGGTGTACAATTCTGTGAAGTGTCTCGTTGGCACTAATGTTGTTTCATAGGGATAGGCAAAACACTTTACTGAGGGACCAGCAGATGGCGTTAATGGCTACGTTGCTGGACTCCCATGTAGTCGACTGTGGTTTGAGTCCTGGACTCGGTGGCTTAAACTCACGCCGGGCGTGTGTGCGTGCGTGCCCAAGATCCCGAGAGGAGAATGGAGGAGAAGGGATTGTGGCGTGACCATCTCCCCTGGGGGGAGATTTCTTGCTTTCTGTCTCTCTGTCTTTCTGGCGAGCGCACACGCCCTATAGCAAAAACCTCTCAAAAACAAAAAATAAAAAAAAAACAAACAAAAACCAAAACCCAAACAAACAAAAAACCACTTTACTGAAAGTTTAAACTATGCCAAAAGCCATTCAGAGTCTCAGAGTTCTGACTTCAAAACAAGCTAAAACGACTTGGTTGGTTGACTGGAGTGGGTTATCCATTATGCTAAATGCCACATAATGAAAGAGAAGCAAAACGTGTGGTTTGTACCCAGAAAACTGTCCACACAGAAACACACACTGGGATTGCCTGGGTTTCTCCATTTCTCATTTCTCTTCTCCAACCAGACGAAACACATGGGCATGGGCACATTCTTTGTGGTCCACGAATTATTAAGACCAGAGATCTTGGACTCTCAGCTCTGCCTGTCACCTGGTCCCTGGGAGACTGCATGGTAAGAACTGACCAGCCAGAATTTGGGGCCTGGACAATGGCAGCGGTAAAATGGGACTCTGCAGGGCTGAGCCACACGAGGAAGGTCCCAGTTGCTGTTTGCAGGGCTCCCTGCGGGTGCTGGTGCTTATGCCTGGCGCCCCGGGCTTGCTGCAGCTGGGGGTGCCTCATGGTGTCAGAGCCCTGTTGGGTGTGCTGCCTGCTGCCTGCCCCCAGCCCCTGGTCTCTCTGTCTGTCTCTGTCTTTCTTTCTCATGAAAGAGATAAATATGTAAACTTAAAAAAAAAAAAAAAAGAAAGAAAGAAAAAGAAAAGCTAGGTTAGCCAGAGACATGGCAGTTAATGCAGCTGGATCCCACAGGGCCAACTCCGTGGTGCATAAGCATGTGTGCTCAAAATCTCCAGAGGAGGCTGGAGGAGAAGAGGTTGTGGCAGGGCCATCTATCTCCCCCAGGGGTGATTTCTCATTTCTCCAACCCTCCCGCACTCCCATCTCTCTCTGGTGAGTATACACACGCCCTGTAGCAAAACCAAAACAAATCACAAAGCTAGATTTTTCTGGTGGGTAAAAACATCGCCAGGAAAACCAAAGTACATTTGAGCAAAGCTAACAAAATATTAGAACAAAGGCATGTATCACGCATCATGGCCCTAATGTTTTAACACATAAAAAAGTCGCCATTTGTGCAGAATTGCTAAACTTTTCCCGTGATGAACCAAAATCTTGACAGGTTTTCCTCTCTAAGTTGAGAAACTGCAAATGTCAAAGCTAAAAACAAAGTTAAATGATCCAGTTTTTCTTAAAGGCATGATTTTTTTTTCTTTGTGCACATTATGCTTTCTAAGCCAGCCAACAACTAGCAGCAGACTCTAGCCTTTGTGAACTAACTGGACAAACCCACAGCTCTTTTTAACTCCCAAACTGTCAGTGCACAGAAGGCCCGCTGTTTACTTTACTGCGGCTATTTGTAACAAACGAACACAAACTTGCAAATTTATTAACACTTCTGGGGGTCGGAAGTGCAAGCCTGGTCCACAGGGCACCTTCTCTCTGGATGCTTTAGGAGGGAATCTGTCTGTCTGCCTTCTCGGGTTCTCGACATCACCCCTTCCCTTGGCTCACAGCCCTTTCCCCATCTTCAAAGCCAGCAGCGCAGCGTCCTCCTTTCTCCCCAGCCTCCACTCTGTCCTGGCATCTTCTTCCATTAACTCTGACCCTCCTGCCTCCTTCTTATAAGGATCCTTGTGATTACACTGAATCCATCCGAGTAACGAAGACTTTTGGTCCCCAAAGTCTAAGTTATGACAGCATCAACTTGAGTCTTAAATTTCATCAACTCCAAAGGCCCAAATCTTGCTAACGACATCATTTAAATTAGGTCTGAGGTGTACCCCGGGGTAGAATCTATCCTGGGGTAACATTCCTCTCCATCTGTGAACCTGTCAAACCAGAATACTAATTATCTGTTCCCAAAATGCAATGGTGGACAAGCGTAAAATAATAGCTATAGGTATTCCCACTCGAAAAAGAAAGAAAATGAAGTCATCAATTCAAGTATTTCCAAAATGTAACTGGTCAAACGCTACTAGAATTCAAGGCCTGGGAATAATTTGTGGCTCAGGACTCTGTCCTCTGGGCCCAGCTATGTCCTTGCAGGCATTCTCCCTTCCTCTTGAAGAGTGACATTTGCAGTGGAGTACTTTTATTAGTTAGTTTCCTGCCTGTAGGACTTTGGCAATGAGAAGACCTTCTTTCATATCACCCTGTCTCTTTTGGTTCAAGCTGGTCGGGTTTCTGGTAGTACAATGTCCTCAGGACCTCATGGGTCTCCTAGGTGTATCGTCGGGGTACATTCCATTAGCCTGGAGGCTCACAGATCTCTCCTGGATATTTCCACCTCTATTTCTTGCTTCTGCTGAGATGGCTATGGAAATGAACACATCACAGGCCTAATCTACTCAAAGAGCCATCTGTGTGAGCGAATACTTCAAGCTTTTCTTTTTCTTTTTTTTGGAGAGGTTTTTGCTATAGGGCGCGAGCGCTCGCCAGACAGAGACAGACAGAGAGATAGAAAGCAAGAAATCACCCCCTGTGGGGATGGCCAGGCCGCAATCCCTTCTCCTCCCTTCTCCTCTCGGGATCTTGGACACGCACGCACACGCGCCTGGTGTGAGTTTAAGCCACCGGGTCCGGGACTCGAACCAAGGTCGACTATGTGGGAGGCCAGTGACATAGCCATTACGCTAACTGCTGTAATCCAAAGTTTTAATCCTTTCCAGAACGGGTTGTCCAACTATACCCTTGGCTTTCTTACTAGAGCACGTTTCCCTGAAAGCAAACCTCCGAGTTTCTGTGTCTTTTGGTGAGCTTGGTAAGTTATTAATAAGAATTTCACAGAGTTAAGTCCTGGTTCCTTTTGGCTTAACGGTTCTCAATGCATCTCGCTCGTCTCACATCTCACTATAAGCAACACGAAGAAAACCAGGCTGCTTGGAGATCTTCTTGCCTAAATATTTAAGCTCACTGTTTATAAGTTCTGCTTTCCCCATATTGCACAGGACACAGTTCTGTTAAGCTCTCTGCTACTACATAGGAAGATGGCCTCTCCTCCAGCTTTGCAGAGCAAATATTCTTCATTTCCTCCAGAACGCTCGCCGTTGGAGACTTTGGGGTCTGTATTTCCGCTAACAGTCTGCTTATGACAATTTGGTACTCTCTAAGACAATGCAGGTTTTCTCTACCATCTTCTTCACTTTCTTCCTCACTAGAGATTCTTTAACATCTAGATTTCTACTAATGATTCCGAGAGATCTAGGGTTCTTCTATCATACCATTTTTTTCTATCATATCATTTCTCAAAATTCTCCCAGTCCCTGCCCATTTCCAAATTCCACATCCGAATTCCGTATCAGAGCAGTACCATAGTTCAAGGTGCCAAAACCTGCACTGGGTTCCTATTGCTGTTTAACAAATTACCACAGAATTACAGCTTAAAACTCAACCTGTGGGTCTAACATCTAAAGTTGCTCTGTGGAACTAGCTTTCTGGATGCTTTAGGAGGAGGGAATGTGCTTCTTTGTTTGTTTGTTTGTTTGTTTGTTTTTCTCCCCAGCTTATAGAGGACACCTACCTTGGCTCATGACTCCTTCCACTACAATTAAAGTCAGTGTCTCTATAATTATATCTCTAATATCTCTCTATCTATTTAATTGCCAGAGGGCGTTTGTGCTTGCCAGAGAGAGACAGAGAGAGGAGAGAGAGAAAGTACCCGTCAGTGGGGTACGATCATTCTGCAATCTCTTCTCCTCCATTATTCCAACCTGTTGGGACTTGGGCATGCACACACATGTGCCTGGCATGCCTTTCAAACCAGCAGGGCTGGACATTCAAGCAGCAGTTGGCTATGTGGGAGCTGGCTCCCCTCACACTGGACTGTGGGGCTAAGCCACTTATGCCCTCCCACATTCTTCTTTTTCAAAATCAGATCTTCCTGCTTCCTTTTTGGAAGAATATGTGTGATTACATTGGCCTTGCCTGGATAATCCAGCATAATCCCCCATGTCAAGATCTTTACATTTTTATTTCATTTAATTTTTTCTTTCTTTCTTTCTTTTTTTTTTTTTCTTTCCCCCCATATGGCGTGTATGCTTGCCGGAGAGAGAGAAAGGGAAAGTGAGAAATCACTCCCCAGGGTGATTGGCCATATAGTAATCCCTTCTTCTCCATTCTTCTCTTGGGCCTTTGGGCATACATTCATATGTATGATTGCATGATTTTCAAGCTGCTGAGTCTAAAACTTGATCAGGGGTTGGCCATGTAGGAGTCCAGTGCCTTAACCACCATGCCACCTACTGGCCCCAAGATCCTTAATTTAATTTTACCTGCAATGTCCCTTTTCCTACACAAAGTAACATATTCAGAGATATTGGGGATTAGAGTAAGGATGTAGGGAGGGTGAAAGAGACACTACTCAGCCAGTCACACTTGTAAAAACCCACTTCTTCCAGGCCAAACCAATATGAAAACTGGCCCACGGATCACAGTGAAGGGTACATAGGAAGAGAAGCATGAATGAACAAGTCGTAGCGGAAACCCGTACTGGAGAAACCTAATGGTCCATTCCTTACTGCATCCCCATTCGACGGTACCTATTTGCTAGGAAATGAGAGGTATGATCCTCATCCACCAAAACCAATAGGAAAGTGAGCAGATGTTCAGAAAAGACAGAGGTGTGTGAAGGAGGCACTTGGAAGGACACTTAAACCAGAGAAGGAGGTTGGGGAAGCTTCTCGGAGGATTAGCCAGGCAGGGCTGGGTCTTCAAGAGGGAGGGATATGGTCACTGGCAGAAAAGAAGAGGGTAGGACACATACTGAGAGCCACGTAGTCTGGGGCCACCCGTGAGAGCATGGGAGGCCTGGGGGAGGCAGCGAGGGAGGCAGGGCTGAGCCACACAGTGACTCGTGCTCACCCACTTGGGATTTCCTCTGTAACAAGGTGACTGACGGAAGGAGTTGACAAGGCTTCTGAGAACATGTCAGAAGTCAGGAAGCTGTGCCAGGAAATCAGAAGAGAGTCCGTGAAGAGCTGAACTGAGACAAATAGGTGCATACTACGCACGGGCTGGGGAGTCAGGCTGCCTAACAGCTTTCTACCACAGGGACCTGGAGCAGACTGCTCAACCTCTGGGCTCGGTCTCCTCAGCTGTCAAATGGGGCTAACAGGAGTCCTGCTTCACTACCTCCCTGGGTTGCCTGCTAGCCAGGAAGCACACGACAAATTATGGCTTACGTTGGGAAACAGTTGCTCTGGGAACACAGGGTAGAGAACGGATTGGAGCATTTCCAAGAAAATGATTGCCTGCTACATACCAGGAAGCTTGCTAGGCTTTGAGGGATGGATGCAACAGAAAAAGAGAAGACAAAGTTCTTGCCCTCATGGAACACTGCAAATGTCAGGGCAAGAAAGCACAAATGCCAAGTGATGAAATATGAATTGATAAGAGTTGAGCCAACTGAACATACAGTGAGATGGGAGAGGAAAGGGTACCGTTAGGAAGGATGGATTTGTAGCTCGGCTGACACTGGGTAAGGCATTAACCGTTACTGATCAAAAAGATGAAATTTGGATGAAAATATTTTTTTTTCTTTCCTTCTAAGACTGCACGGTGCATGAGTAGACATTCCAAGGAAAGGTATTTTTCTGGGCAAGAAAAAAAAAAAAAGGTGACATGGCTACTAATGCAGAGACTCACTTTTCCTGAAGGTAATGGAAGCTAAACTTCAAGGCCTACCTTGGCGGCAGTCAGAAGAAATGAGGAAAAAGTGTAGCCTTTCTGCACTGATACATTACAATACAGCTGTTTTCAGATGATGCCTTTTATTGATCACATAGTCCTTCTCTGTATAATCAATCAGTGTTCATGCTGGTGTGTGGTGGGTGACAGCCAGGTCTCCTGTGGGGGATTACAGAAAAGCACCAGGATGGAGGGACACCTGCTGGAGGCCTGGGAACCTGGAGGCCTGGTGCACCCACTGAGATGAGTAACAATAAGCTGGGCTCACAGCTGGAGGACATAGCCCAGGGTAGAAAGGGAGGAGGGGGGAGGCTGAGCTGTAAGTCAGCTCCCCATGGCCTTGGAAGAGACATGGAGGCATCTGGATTTTGTTCTAGGAGGAATAGAGGGCCTCTGAAGGGTTTGCAGAAGAAAAGTCACATGACCTGACCTGAGTTCTAGAAAGATTCCTCCAGCAACTGCATCAGTGAGATCGAGGGGTAGAGACTGCTCTGGATCAAGAATCTGTGTGGCCATCCTGGTAGGAAAAACATGGCGGTCCTCCTAGCCAAGCAGTCTGAGACTGTGAGGACATAGGGTGCACCTGATCCGGCCAGTGAGGGAGATCGGCGAGGACTGTGGATAATAGAGGGGGAATTTCAGTTGTTCACACAATCTGAAGGGAAGTGCTGATGAGATGGGAACAGAGGAAGAGAGGGGCCAGCCAGTCAGCAAGTGGCCAGAGTGCTTCGAGACCCACCTGTTCCGCATCGGCCAGGGCTCCTTCTACTACAATGACAGAAACTCAGCTTTCTCTACCTCAGATACAAAAGGAATTTCTTGGCTTCCCTTACAGAAATGCGTCTCACCAATTCCAGTCCTGACTGGGGCCAGGTGGTCAAGCAAGGTCCCCTCTCTCCCAATCTTGTCTTTGCTTGTCACTTTTTCAAGACCTCCCACAACCCGAGTCAATCCTTCCAATGCTATGGTCCACCAGGTTAGTCCCAGTAACAAGAGTCCCAGACAGGGGTCAACAGGTGGCATGGAGGTCAAGGTGCTGGACCTCACATGGCCAACTGCACAGTTTGAGTCCCAGATCCAGCAGCTTGAAAATTATGCAGGGCACGTGTGCATGTACACCCAAAATCCCTAGCGAAGACTGGAGAAGGGACTGTAGTGCGGCCAGGCTCCTGGGAGGTGTTTTCTCATTCTCTGTGTCTCTCAGCGCCTTAGAAAACACTCGACAGCCTGTGTCTAGACAAGTGTCTACTCTGGAAAAGGGGAGGGAGCTTGCTGGGAGAAAGCAGTAACTGCTTTTATTCATCTGCCTATGAACTATTGATACTCGACATCTTCCCTACTAATATACATAGTTATACGATATATAAACTCTTTCGCATGTTTTACGATTCCGATTGTGTATGTGAGGGGATATTTTGTCAGAATCGCTCCATGTCCCAATCCCCTCCTTCAGCCTCCAGAGTTGCTGGGACTTCAGGTGTGCGCCATCAGAGCTGTCTTTTATGGTGGGCCAGGAATAGAACGCGAGCCGTCCACGTGGTCTCAGCCTGCCACGTAGCCACATCCAGTGCGTGCTTCTACGGCTAAAGA
>NW_006159576.1:1431758-1432194 GCF_000334495.1 Tupaia belangeri chinensis
ACACACGCACACGCGCCCGACGTGAGTTTTAAGCCACCGGGTCCAGGACACGAACCGTGGTTGACTACGTGTGAGTCCAGCGACATAGCCATTACGCTAACTGCTGGTTCCCTAGGGGTTAAAGTTTTTAACTTGTGAAAAACATTGATTTTTGTTTTCATGGATTATTTCCTCCAGTACTTTTTTTTTTTTTTTTTAAGGTTTTTGCCATAGGGTGTGTGCACTTGCTGGAGAGACAGACAGAAGGGACATGAGAAACCACCCCTACAGGAGGATGGCTATGCCGCAATGCCTTCTCTTCCATTCTCTTCTTGGGATTTTGGGCACACACACAGGCAGCTGGTATGAGTTGCAAACCACCAGATCTGGGACTTGAACTGCTGTCGGCCATGTGGGTGTCCAGCACCTTAACCTCCATGCCACCTTCTAGCCCCAT
>NW_006159576.1:1434040-1472155 GCF_000334495.1 Tupaia belangeri chinensis
ATTTTCACTGTAGGGCGCGTGCGCTCGCCAGACAGACAGAGAGAGACATAGAGACAGAAAGCGAGAAATCACCCCCCAGGGGACATGGTCACGCCGCAATCCCTTCTCCTCCATTCTCCTCTCGGGATCTTGGGCACACACGCACACGCGCCCGACGTGAGTTTTAAGCCACCGGGTCCAGGACACGAACCGTGGTTGACTACGTGTGAGTCCAGCGACATAGCCATTACGCTAACTGCTGGTTCCCTAGGGGTTAAAGTTTTTAACTTGTGAAAAACATTGATTTTTGTTTTCATGGATTATTTCCTCCAGTACTTTTTTTTTTTTTTTTTAAGGTTTTTGCCATAGGGTGTGTGCACTTGCTGGAGAGACAGACAGAAGGGACATGAGAAACCACCCCTACAGGAGGATGGCTATGCCGCAATGCCTTCTCTTCCATTCTCTTCTTGGGATTTTGGGCACACACACAGGCAGCTGGTATGAGTTGCAAACCACCAGATCTGGGACTTGAACTGCTGTCGGCCATGTGGGTGTCCAGCACCTTAACCTCCATGCCACATGCTGGCCTCATCTCCCAGCACTCTGTGATGAGTCCTGGCGAATGCTGAATTTCACTCATGCTGAATTTTTCTCTTTCCTTGTGCTCTCTCTTCCACACCCTTTTGCAACCTCTTTGCATGGGAAGTCAGGGAAAATGAGGGGAAGCTGAGGCTTTCATGGTGCCCACCCGGCCTTTTAGCTCCTGTGAGTGCTGGCTGCGGCCATCGTGGTGTGATTATCTTACAGCGTGAGTCGGTCACTAGACTCCTGTCACCGTCAGTCGATAATCCAATCTGGCACGGTTCCACTGTCACTGTGCTTTTAGCTCAAGACTGCTGGGGAAAGACTGGCTGCAGCTAAAATTGGGGATGAAAAAGCTCTTCCAACTGAAACATGGTTACTTAGGCAATAAAAAGCAAGTCCCTTCCTTTTTTGCCCCCTCTCCTTCTCCTTTTAGAGAAATGTGCTGCCAGGACTATTTTCATTCTAGACTTTGCAAACAGAATCGATCCTGCCGTGCTTTGAAGGGGCTATGTTTACCATGAGTTTCTTCGTGTGCTTATCTTTTCGGCCCTTTAAGGAGTATTCTAGAAAAGTTCCCATGCTATCTTCCCCCACTTTCACCCCTAGGTGTTGAATATCCCATCAAATATCTGAGCTGGAGCACTTTTTATCAATGTGTGGACAGTGACGGGATTGGGCCCTCGGGCAGTCCGCCAGGAGGGACTGCGGGGAACAAACGGTCTAGGTCTCATTTCTCTTCTGTTACTAGGAGGCTTTCAGATTAGGGGCTTATCCAGGATATGAGAAGCCTGGGTCTGCCAAGTCCACCTTATGTAGGAAGGATTCTGAGGGTAGCACAGCACGGATGCAGCTGGACCACATGGGGACGGTCCTGGGGGTGTGTCCTGGCACCTCCCTGAGCCCCCAGAGTGCTCGTGCCTGTGGCTCCAGCCAGCTGAGACTGAGGGTGGATTGTGGCATGAAGACCCTGTCTCTGCCCTCGTTCATGGAAGAATACATAAATAATTTTTTTTTTTTATGAAAGGTTTCTGCGTGTTTGAGCTCATTCTATTATTCTCATTTCCTCTAGGTTTTACTATGCAAATAAGCCTTAGAGTAAGTTTGCTTTTTTTCTTGTCTCTGAAAGTAAGTGCAAAGCTTTTCCTATTTGAGTAAAGGGCAAAAGAAAAAAAAAAGTTGAAGTAGCTGAATAAGAGCTTTAATTGAGTTTAATGTAGGCCTGAATAAAAACTGATCCTCGTTTTTCCAAATAAATCCTCAGAAGCGGGTCTTGGCAGGTTTACATTTGTAATACTTTAGGGGTGTGGTTAAGACATTAAGGTGAATATTTATAGAGTTTATTCATTCAGCTATGTGTATGTATTTAAAATCATATTATGCAAACTATCGTGTCAATTTAGCAATACTTTTTCTACACTCACGTCATGAAAGAATTTACTTTACAGATGCATCTGACTTAAGTGTTTGGTTTTTTAAATATTTATTTATTTAATTTTATTCATTATTATTTCTTAATTTGCTATAGGGCATGTGGGCTTACCGGTGAGGGGGGGGAGAGAGAGAGAGAGAGAGAGAAAGCTACCAGATCTGGAACTCAAACAGTGGTTGATCACGTGAACTGACAAGGAGGAATGGGGAGTTAGCACCCACAGGCCACAGAGTCTCAGCTGTGCAAGATGAAGAAAGTTCTGGAGACGAATGGAATGCGAATGTACTTAATGCCGCCCAACTGTACACTTAGAAATAGTGAAACTGGTAAGTTTTACGTTTGTTTTGTTTTTCTTAAATTTTGCTGTAGGGTGCATACTCTCGCTGGAGAGAGACAGAGCGAGAAGGAAAGTGCGAAGGCATCCCCACCAGGGGGATGGTCACACCTCAGTCCTTTCTCCTCCATTCTCCTTTCAGGATTTTGGGCAGGCATGCGCTTGGCCTGTTTTTCAAGCTGTGTGCTGTCCACCATGTGGGATCTGGCTGCCTTAGCCTCCACACCACAGACTGGCCCGAATTTTATGTTATGTGTATTTTATCACAATTTTTTAAAACACACAACACAGATGAGAGGAGTTTTGTTACCTTCAGTCTCTCCTAGGTTTCTTTAAAAATATTAGGTCTTCTGGAAAGGCAAGTCATGGCGCACTTTTGTGCAGAAAAACACAGAAACATACTCATGACTTTCCCCATGACCTAATATTTTCGAGGCCCAGCCTGGTGGCGGCGTAGGCGGTACGTACACATCTGCAGTGCTGGGGGAGGCACGTGGCCGACCAGTTCAGATGGCGAGTCAGCTGGGAAGGGGTGCGTCCTGACTAGCTGGGGGGCTGGGGAAAGCAGATGGTGGTATGACCAGAACCTGCCGGGGGTTCCTGCCTGTGTCTTTTTCCCTCCTGTGCGTTCTCTCTCATGAAAGAAAGAAAATAAATAAACCTTAAAAAAATACATATATTTTCTTGTTTGCCTCATCACATCTATTAAATGTCCTTTCTTTAATTTTTATATACCCCCAAATCAATATTTAACAGAAAACAGATTTATGTCTAATATACAGACCTGTTAAAAGCATTTACTCTAAGTTTATATAGTCTGTAATCTCAAAGGGCAATTGGTGTGTCACATAAGCCACTCAACAACAGGGACCTGCAGGCGGTGGAGAAACCGACATCCTCCGAAGGATGATAGGCGGGACTTTAACAGTATGTCAACGGGAGGAGCCTTTATATGCCCGTGGAGCTGGCGAACTCCGAACGAACCAACTCCGGGACAGGAACGTGGAACCTGGACTCTGATGCCAATCCACTTGACGGGAGAAGCCCCAGGTACTTTCCAGCAACAGGCTGTAAAGTCAGACTAAAACCCAAAAGCAGCTGAAGAAGCAGAGTGAGGGGCATGACCTTCCTGAGGAAGTAGCACACAGTTTAGAAGAGGTGCCTGGTGAGGTCTAGGGACCCTGGGATCTACCGAGGTGGCTGGACCTGGACAGACCCCGCCATTTACGGTCTATACATTTCGCAAGAACTTAAAATCTCAGAGTTTCTTTTCTTCTTCTTCTTCTTTCTCTTTCTTTTTTCTTTCTTTCCCTTTATTTTTGGCAAGCAGGTGAATGCAGTCATCAGAGAGAGAGAGACAGAAAAGGAGGGGAGAAAGCACCTCTCACGGGGAATGGTCATGTCACAGTCCCTTCTCCTCTGCTTCTCCCTCCTTTTGGGAGTTTGGGCACACGTGCCTGACATGTTTCTCAAGCTGCCAGATCCAGGACTCAACAGTGCAGCAGCCATTTGGGATCTGGCTGTCTATTTTTGTTGAGAGGTTTTTGCTATAGGGCGCGTGCACTCGTCAGAGAGATAGAGACAGAGAGACAGAAAGTGAGAAATCATCCTCCCCCCCCAAGAGGGATGGCCACGCTGCAATCCCCTCTCCTCCATTCTCCTCTCAGGATCTTGGGCATGCATGCAAACGTACCCAGCGTGAGTTTAAGCCACTGGGTCTGGGACTTGAACCATGGTCGACTACATGGGAGTTCAGCGACATAGCCATTACGCCAACTGCTGGTCCCAGGATCAGGCTGTCTTAACTGCCAGGTCATGGAGTCAGCTCAGAGCCTCAGTTTCTTAATCTGTAAAATGGATAACAGGATCTCTCTCCCTAAGCACTATTATCCCATTCAGTAAAATGAGATGAGATAATGCCGGCACCTGGAACAGGGTGGACAGTCAGCAATTCTTCGATAAAAAAGGATCACCGCTGTCTGTCTTCGTGATGAATTATTCTAGCCTCAATTTGTTATTAGTAGTAGTTGTACATATACTTCTGAAAAGTAACAGGCTAATTGCCCTGAAATTATATATATCTCCTAATGTTGTGGGGTTTGAGACCAAAGAAGGCACCTAAAGAGATGGTCTACTCTAACTCTTCATTTTACATCAGTCTAGAGTACGAGTGGCAGAATTAAAACCCTAATTTTTTTTTAGGGTTTATTATTTATTTATTTATTTATTCAGTTGCCATAGGGTGTATGTGCTTGTTGGAGAGAGACAGGGAGGGACAGTGAGAGGGAGAGTGAGAAATCACAGCCCGGTGGGGGATGGCCACACCACGATCCCTTTTCCTCCATTCTTCTGGGATTTGGGGCATGCATGCACATGTGTCTGCAGTGATTTTCAAGCCTCCAGGTCTGGGACTCAAACTGAAGTCAGCCATATGGGAGTCCAGCATCTTAATCACCTGCTGGCCCCAAAGCCTGAATTTAAATCTAATTCTTCCATACTGTGGAACTGTGAGTGGCAGAGTTAGAAAAGCAGCTCAATATTCCAATTTCCCCTTCTCCTTTTCTTTCAGAGAACATGTGTGCACGTACATGAAAGATAGAGAGAAACAGAGAGACAGAGAGACAGCAACATTAACAGGATCTCATCTCACTGCAATCCCCTTCCCCCGGCCCTCCAGCTCTCAGGATCTTGGGTGCCCACACATAGCCTTGTGTTTACAGACTGACGCCGTGGCCCGAACTGTGGCTGGCCATGTGGCTTCCAGCACTGCACTCTCGTGCACTAGGACTGCTACTGGCTGGGCCCAAACCTCCCCCTTTTAATTCTGGCCTGTGTATCTGCAGGAAGGTAGGAGGTGCCAAGAGGATGACTTGCTGTGGCCCATGGTGGCTGAGTCAGCGATGACTCCAACTAACACTGAGTGCTAGCCATGTGCTAGGCACACCTCGGGGAAAATTTAGGGCTATGTTTGGAACATGATAGGAAAGAAGCAATAAGTGAATCCTACGGCATAACTTGTCCTGCATTAGGAGGCCCGCACAACATAAACAGATGATAAATCTCAGTGCCAGGCCATCGGGTCCGACCTCAGAAGACCTGGGCTGGGGCCCTTGACCGTCTGCACCTAGTTACACGTGGGAGTCTAGAGAGCAGACTGGAAGCTCTGGGCACACAGGTGGGGCCTGTGGACTATGGGCCTCAGGGATGTGATGAGTGGTTAGTTATATAATCTACATGGGCAGCGTGCTGGTGTTTATTTACTTGGGCTCAGAGAAGGTGCAGCGTAGCTCTGGCTTGGAGATCTACACCTCCTTGCCAGCATCCCAGGAGCCCGGTGTGGAAGGACAACCAAGGGTCTTGGCATTTGAAACTCAGCTTTCGCTTCCCAGGCTGGTTTTAGCTTGGCATCCCTGCTGTTAGGAGCTCCTGGCTATCAGGAAGGGGGAGGTGGCCCGGAAGTCTGCTTTTTCAACCAACTTCTAAGCAGTCCTCTTGTTTTCAGTTCCGTCTTCACCTTCACTTCCAGAGACACCTTGCAATTTCTGAGTCTTTTGTTCACTGTACAGGATCACTGCTTTCCTTTGCCAAGTCAGGCTTACTCTCCCTCTGCTTTCCAGATTACAAAATGTTGATACAGGTTGAGCATCCCTAATCCCAAATCCGAAATGCTCCAGAATCTGTAACTTTTGAGTACTGATATGATACCACAAGTGGAAAATTCCACACCTCACCTCATGTGATGGGACAAAGGCAAAATGATATAATACAAAAATAATGGATACAGTTATCTTAAGGCAAGGGTACCAGGTGTCTATGAAACATAAATGAGTTTCGTGCTCAGCCTTGAGTCCCTTCCTGAAGATATCTCATTTTGTATAAGCAAATATCCCCAAATCTGAAAAAAACTCAAACTGAAACACTTCTGGTTTCATGCATTGTAGATAAGGGCTACCCAAACCTGTGTCATCTCCTTGTTCTCTTGGTCTTAGAGAAATGCGTTTATTATTATTACTATTATTATTCCATGAAGTCCAACAGTTATGTTCTACCTGTTCTAGCCAGTCTCGTCTAGGTACCCTGCACATAGTCTCTGACTCTACAGCTGTGTGCAGTCATTATTATGTGCATTTAGAGATGAGGAAATAGCTTCTGGGACCAACAGATGGTACAGTGCCTCTGTTGCTGGACTCCCATGTAGTTGGCCACAGTTCGAGTCCCAGACCTGGTGGCTTAAACTCACGTGCATGCCCAAGATCCTGAGAGGAGAATGGAAGAGAAGGGATTGCGGTGTGTCCATCCACCATAGGGGGGTGATTTCTCGCTTTCTGTCTCTCTGTCTGTCTCTGTCTTTCTGGCGAGTGCACATGCCCTATAGCAAAAACCTCTGGAAAAAATAAAATAAATAAAAAGAAACTGCTTCTGCAGCTTGCCCAAGGTCTCAGAGAGTCTGATCTTAGGTCTGCCCAATCAAGCTGCAGCTCATCACCAACCCGTGTCCACCGTGAAATAGTGATAGCAGTCTGCCAATTGTCACCATCTGCTATGTGCACATGACTTGTGACAGCCTGTGAAACAGGCACCCTTTCTCAAGATTTTTTTTTTTTTTTTTTGCCATAGAGTGCATGTGCTCACCAGAGAGGAAAGAGACAGAAAGAGACACTGAGAGGTAAGTGAGAAATCACCACCTAGGGGGGTTGGCCACATCACAGCCCCTTCTACTTCATTCTCCTCCCACGATTTTGGGCATGTGCGCACATGCGCCTGGCATGATTTTCAAGTAGCCAGGTCCAGGACTCAAATCATGGTCAGGTACATGGTTCTCTGGCATCTTAACCATCATGCCACCACCCCCTTTATTTCTTAGGTTTTTGCCATAGGGTGCATATGTTTGCCAGAAAGACAGAGAAAGGGAAAGTGAGAAATCGCCTCTCGGAGGGGATGGCCATGCTGCAATCCCTCTTCTCCATTCTCCTCTTTGGATTTTAAGCATGCATGCACATATGCCCAGCATGCTTTTCAAACTCTGGGATCCAGAACTCAAACTGTGGTCGGCCATGCGGGAGTCCAGTGCCTTAACCACCATGCCACCTTCCAGGCCCCAGACAAGACCCATTTTACAGAGGAGGAAGCCAAGTCATGGAGTGGTTAAAGAGCCTGTCAAGATCACAAAGCCCGGGGAATCTGGCTTCAGAGGCTACGTCCTTACACTCAGCAGAGACAGTCATATATGCTGTGTCTACCTTGCAGATTCTTCAGTTTGACCCAGGAACCTGGCCTACCTCTGTTTCTTCTCTTTTTTGATGACTTACTCCAAAAGAACACAAAAATCTCCTTCTGCCAGCCAACCAAAACAGAGGCAATGGGCAAAGGATAAACAGAGTTAAAATCATTATGCAGATATTTTCAAAAGAAATTATTTCGCTAGATTATGTTATCCTCTGTCTATAGATACTTTCAGATATTCAGTTCAAGAATAATGTCAAGAACGTGCCCAGGTATATAAAAATTACTTATTTTTTAGAAAGAAAATGACAACTGGCATTGGCTTTTTAGTCTGACAGCTTACAAGTAGGTATGCTAGGGGGTGCTGTTGATCAATTTTAGGGTTTTTATCCATTTGATATTCTTGGAGTTGCATGTGGTAGGGCTTTGGGGTGGGATGAACTTATAACTTTTAATTAAAATCTGGTTAACCTCTGCCTGGTAACTGTTAACCAACACAATATTTTACTACAGAAGGTTTTAAAATAAGTTATATTCATTACATGTGCAGTTAATTCTTATTCATGCAGAAGCATTAATCACCCATTGTTTTCATTTCCTACTGGCATGTCCGAGAATTTAATTAAAAGATAATGGAATGTAGGTGTTAAACGCAAAGGGGGCAGCTCTGTCTCTAAAGCGTTATTGATGGTGTAAAGACTTGTGTCTCACGGTAGTTAATAGGATCTGTGATGTAAAGAAAGAACAAAATCAAATTAGTGGAACCAGAAATTAGCAATCAGGAAATCTTAGTTCTAACTCCCTTGCTCCACAATTACACTAAATTACCTAAATGCCTGTGAATAAATCCTGACATAGGAAATACATAGGATTAGAAGGGGTAGAAAGCACAGCAGTGCTTGAATGGACATCAGTTGGTCATCTTGGTTCACTCTAAATTAGAAAGCTTGATGTAGTTAAACACATGCAAGGTCAAACAGCAGTAGAACCACTCCTAAAGGCTGATCACAAATTAAGCACATGTACAAAGACATATCCTTCTCAGAACTTTCATTAGTGGTCTAAAAACTTATTGGTTCATGGCCAATGAGTGGCATAGTGCTTAAGGTGCTGAATTCTCACATGGTTGACCATGGTTTGAGTCTCAGACCTAGCAGCTTGAAAATAGCAGCAAGCATGTGTACATGAGTGCCCAAAATTCCAAGAGGAGAGAATAGAAGAGAAGGGATTGTGGTATGGCCATTCCCCTCTGGGGGATTATTTCTCACTTTCCTTCTCTCTGTCAAGTACACATTCTTTATGGCAAAACTACACACACACGCACACACACACACAATACTGGTTTTACATAAAATAATTTTAATAGTAAGTGTTCAATTTTTTTGAATGAATGTAGATAATCAACTCTGGCAGATACAAGTTTGTAGCACAGTAATACCTGATTTTTTTTTTTAAAGTTCATTTGATTTCTTCCATGAGAGAGACAGATAAAGAGAGAGAGAGAGAGAGGGAGAGACAGGTCTCCATGCCATGATCCACCCTCTAATCCCAGCCAGCCAAGATCATGGGCACATGTGCATACCCAGTGAGTACAGGGAGGTCCCGGGACCTGAACTGGGAATCTTCCTATGTGGGTCCATGTGTGCAATTGCTACATCACCATCTGGCCCAATACTTGCTTCTTAGGAAATGAAGAGGACTCCTTTGTAGTGCTCTGAAAGGTGCTCTGTGGACAAATGACAGCTGACCAAGATGTTATGTGACCTTAATCATTCCTTCACTGTTTCATATGTGGCTGTCCCACATGGGGCAAAGGCTTTGATATTTTATGCAATAGTCTAGCAAAGGGAACTCAGGGAACACTTGTTGATTGACACACTGTAGCAACAGAAACAGGAGCTAATTCATATGGAGGTTAGCCAAGTTTATGGGAGCATTCCTATAGTACAGGAGAACTATGACTGTATAGTAGAGGTTTGAAGGTAGACGTGAACAGCCTAATACCCCTTTGTTAGAAGAAATCTTAACCTCCTTGAAAATTACTAAATCCAATATATTGTTTTCCTCTCCTTTCTTAAGTCTAAGTCAATTATTGCTCATGATTACAAAACCTGACAGTTTCTGGCATATTGAGGTGAAGTGAGTTTTCCTGCTCTGTGTGAAATCACGTGGTTTCCTTCATGGACTAGTTTTTTAGAACCATTCAGTTTGTTCTTGGAAACAGCTTTCAGCAGCACATACAGCACAGGGGTTCTTCTTTAGTGGACAATGTGGAAACTACTATTTCCTTATATAGACTAAAATAAGAAATCCTTAAAAGCCTTTTGGTGGATAAAAATTGATCCTACACTACTTTACAAAAAGCTGGTGGGAAAAAAAAATCCCCATGAGCTCTCATTTAGAAAACCCTAAAAACATATCTATTCAACAGACAAAGTTAGTTTTTTGTAGAACCAAATGTAACTTTTCAGGCAACAACTTAAAAGGTATAGGAGAGAAAATACCGAGTGAGGTACTGGGGTGAAGACACAGGACCCGAGTATGTTCTTTAACTGACTCTTATCTCCTGATCCTAAAATGCCAGATGCTGGCTTCATCACTGAAGTAATGTCACCCAGGTAACATCCACCTGGATTATGGCAAGCCAGAGGCCTATAGCTCTGCTCAGGATTGTATGACTAATTTTAGCAGGTATCTGGCCTTCCCCAGTCCTGTAGCCAAGAAACTTGGAAGGAGGGGGTGCCCATGAGTATGCTGCGAGGAGGATAGAGGGTTAGGTGGGAAAACCAGGTTGAAAATACATTCAAATGTCTTCTCTCTGGCACTGGTAAGGTTATTTTAGCCTAGGTGAACGCATCACCCTGCAATTTATTTTAAATATGGTAAATGACCTTGTAAAGGTATTTTTCATTAAAACTGGATTATTCCACAAAGGTTGGAACTGTACCTCTACTTAGCAAAAGATTTATTGTAAAGAACACAAGCAGCTGAACAGACAACCCTCCCAGGAAGACATATGAACAGTCAAAAGCATATGGAAACATGCTCAATATCCCTCATTATAAAGGAGATGCAAATCAAAACCACAATGAGATCCCACTAATCCTAGTCAGTATGGCTAAGATTAAAAAAATAAAGACTGATAAATGCTGGCAAAGTTGTGGTGAAAGGGAACTCTCCTACACTGTTGGTGGGAATGTAAATTAGTGCAGTCACTGTGGAGCACACTATGGAGGTTCCTCAGAAACCTACACACAGAACTACCATATGATCCAGCAGTTCCATTCCTGGGTAACTACCCAAAGGCTAGGAACACATTCAGCCACAAAAACACTTGCACATCCATGTTTATTGTAGAATTATTCACAAATGCTAAGACATGGAATCAACCCGTGTCTAAGAACAGATGAATGGAGTGAAAAAGTATGGCACATAATACACTATGGAATACTACTAGTAGCCATAAAAAACAATGAGATCTTGGCATTTGATAGAAAGTGGACAAATATGGAAGATTTAATACTGAACGAAGCAATACTGAACTATGAAAGAGAAGCATTGTATGTCCCCATTTAATATATACCAAATGTCTGCATGCTATGGCAGAAACTGAAAAATTGGAAGCTATAAAAACATGGAGAGCAACTGAGGATACTAGAGATGGTGTGGAAGTAGGGTGGGAGGTGGGAGGGTGAGAGGGAGGGAATCAGGGGGCAAAATAATTAAAAAAATAAAAGAAAATATTCAACAGAAACAAAGTGTAAAATTATGTGTTAAGGATGATGTGTATGGTAATAGCTTTGACTGGACTAACATGTAGTGTATTTACGCTGGGAAGATTTCTTCTGTATGCTGTGAAGATGTACAATGATAAAATGTAAATAAAACAAGAAGAAAAAGAAAAGAACACAAGCAACATTGTAAACAAGAGTGCTCAGGCAATTCTTAACAGAATTAAGAAAATAAGCTATTTTCAAAAGTCTTTAAGCACATCAGAGAGTATCATTTACATAAAGATAATTGTAGCATTAATTTAAAATAATTCCTATCTATTTAATAAAGCAGGCAATTTAAGAGCCGCCACTAGTCACCATTTCATTAATTCATGATCAAAGAGCATTCAAGGTTAAGTGAAGAACTAGTTTCATAGGAGACTGACACCTTGTAGAAGTGGTGAGCTGGGGATCGTGCCTGCCATGGTGGAAGATTCTGGAGAGCCTTTACTTGGAGGTTCAGGATTTGCTGGTCTGGAGTGTTTGGGGTGAGTGGCAGGGAAGAGGTTGATGGCCTTTCCACTCAGGTACTCTTTACCTGCAGAATAACACCTAACAATGGTTCTTTCAGCTAATGAGGCTTTCCAGGAAGGAGGATAGGGAGATCTATAATACATGAAACGGGAAAGTCTAAAAAATATATGGATGTGCCTTTCCCTCTGGCTTTTAAAAACCAGGATTATGTGGTTTGAGTATCACCGAAAAGAACCATTACTAGAAATTCGAATTTACATACATTATGTTACTTATCCTAGGTTAATGTAAAACGTTTCAATCTCGGGAACCAGCAGTTAGCGTAATGGCTATGTCGCTGGACTCCCACGTAGTCGACCGTGGTTCGCTTCCCGGACCCGGTGGCTTAAAACTCGCGCCGGGCACGTGTGCGTACGTGCCCAAGATCCCGAGAGGAGAATGGAGGAGAAGGGATTGCGGCGTGACCATCCCCCCTGGGGGGTGATTTCTCGCTTTCTGTCTCTATGTCTCTCTCTGTCTGTCTGGCGAGCGCACACGCCCTATAGCGAAAAAACCTCTCCAGAAAAAACAAAACAAAACAAAACAAAACAAAACAACAACAACAACAAAAAAAACGTTTCAATCTCAAAGTATGTAAAGTCTCAGTGTTCTTTCTTTCATTTTTGGAAGCTCCAAATTTGAATTAACCTCCAATAAATCTATTATCTATTAAGCACTACTGTGACAGGCATAGTGTGACATTCTCTCCTAAGGCAAAAC
The DNA here is from genome assembly GCF_000334495.1 of Tupaia belangeri chinensis. Lineage (NCBI taxonomy): Eukaryota > Metazoa > Chordata > Mammalia > Scandentia > Tupaiidae > Tupaia > Tupaia belangeri. Next base: position 1,446,597 of record NW_006159576.1, read on the forward strand.
AAAATATCTCTCCTTTTTGGGCTCTTCAACCAGGAAGTGGGACTCACCAAAATCGTTCATTGCATGTCTACTCGCCAGGCATCATGTACAAATTCTTGCTAACCCTCAGACACCTGGCATTTTACTGACTCTAGTAAGTGCCTGCTATAGAAGGGCTCCACATTGATTTTACGGATAAGGAAACTCAAGTTCAACCAATATTAAGCAACTTAGTTTTCACATTCACAGGGCTGGGTATTGCCAAGTTCCAGGTTCTAACCCAATCAACCTGACTCAGGTCTATCTCTTCTACACCACGATTCCGCCTACAGAGTCAGCACTATCAGCAACCAGTGACTGAGCACTTGGCTCCTGCCCCACACTGTCCAAAGGGATTTTTGCATATTAATTGATTCAACGCTCATGACAATTCTATGAGGAAGCACCATTGCCACTTCAGAGGGAGAAATAGAAAGCTTAAATCTCTGGCCCAAGTTCACATAGAGAAACTTAACTCCAGAAGCCCAGTCACCACAGTGGACAGTCTCGTAATGTGAGAGTTTTCTCCTGTCACCAGGGTTGGCTTTCAACAGCCAGAGGACCCTGTGTCAGGGGAGCTGGAAAAGATCGTGTACACTGGGTGGATGGATGCACTGGATCTCTAAGTTTCTTCCTAAAGATTCCTAGATGCTTCTGTTTATAACCTAATTTTTTTTAAAAAAATTATTTATTATCATTATTCTTCAATTTTGACGGAGCGAGGAGAGAGAGAGAGAGGAAGAGTAAGAAAGAAGGTTGCCAGGTTTGGGACTTGAACCATAGTTGGCCATGTGGAAATCCAGCATCTCAATCACCATGCCACCTGCTGGCCTCAGCCTAATGATTTTTATTGCATCCTTTCACTGTGGAATTCTGGCCTATAAAACGAGTGGTTTTTTTTTTTTTTTTTTTTTTTAACTCCTTGGGGCCAGATGATGGTGCAGCAGTGAACATGCAATGCTCTGAGAGGTGATTCCACATGGAAAAGTTCCCAGTTCAAGTCTGCTATCTCCCTGAGTATGCGGCCACCAACAGGCCCACAGTCTGGGGCTGGCTGAGGAGATGGCTGGATTGTGGCATCAGGATCCTGGCAAAGGCTCTCTCTCTCTCTTACTCATGAAAGAAATAAATAAGTAAACTTTAAAAAGAAAAAGCAGCAGCAGTAAGAAAGAGCAGACAGGGAGCAGGTAGGAGTAACCCTGCCCTCAGGGAGACAGCCATGGATGGACACCTTAGCCAGCTGCTCTTTCCTTCTGAATATGAAACAGGTAAAGCAGGTTTCTATGGGACTCTTCAACAAGTTCATGCAAAATGCAAATTATGAAAACAAAATACTATGCATGAATCTCAATTTCTTTTTTGCATTAAAATAAACTTCTGCTTTGATTCCATTTTTTCATGAACTTTTTGAAGTCTCCATATACATGAGACTTTGTATACAGACATGTGCCTGAATTCATAGAAAAAACAGGGGTTTATTTTAATGAAGCCTTTATTTTAGTGTTTTATGCCACAGGGCCCAAGAAAGAAATGCTTGACACCGCCATCCTTTTTCCTCTAGTACTCCAATCCGTCAGGATCCTGGGCATATGTTATCTTTTTTCTTTTTCTTTTTTGTCCCAAGCTGCAGGGGACAAGACTTGAACTCCATTCTACCACATAAATTCAGGCTTCCTCTTAACTGCTGCGCGACAGGGCCAGCCTTGTCTATGAATCCTTTTAAGGACAGCTGCATCTCTGTGAAGTGGAACTGGCATTTTCCCACTTCGCAGCTGAAGAATTATTCTGAAGTCATCATGCTTTTATCTAGAATGCAAGCCTCCACAGCTTTATTCCTCAGTAGTACTGCCCAGCTATGGCTGGTGATATGTTAAGTGAAAACAAAACTACAAAATTACTTTTTTTTTTTTTTTTTTTTAGGTTTTAGCCATAGGGTACATGTAATCACTGGAAAGAGACAGAGAGAGGTAAAGTGAGAAATTACCTCCCAGGGAGGATGCATGCTGTGATCCCTTCTCCTCCCTTCTCCTCTTGGGATTTTTGGGCATGCATCTACACACGGCTGGCATGACTTTCAAGTCACTGGGGCTGGAACTTCAACCCGAGTTGGCAGTGTGGGAGTCCAGCGTCTTAACCACCATGCCACCTGCTGGCCCCACAAAATTACTTAAAAATAATCCTAATGTATAATCAAAGGACACCCAAACCAATGAAATATTTCCTAAATGGAAATGAAACCTTGAAGGGAATGGTGTTTCGAACGGAGCATCAGGCTAACACAACACCATAAGCATAGTGGGTCAGTTCGTGCCCCCGCATTGATATTCATAGTGAGGAGGCTAAGCCACACACGGACAATTCCCATCTGATCACTCAGGGACCAGAGCAGACGGCAGCTCGCATGCATGCAAACCCACCGGCCATAATTCATAGCCTGATGTAATGTTTGCCAATAAGGAGAACCTACACATTGTTTCGAGCAAGATAAAAACTGGTAGGAAAAAAAAATGACTAGCCATTTCCGGAACAGAGTGGGAGGGAAAATGACACAAAGGTTAGAAAGCCTTGTGATGCTCAGGCCACTTTATCCCAGGGTGACTCAGTTGGACAAAAAATAGAAATGTGTTTGCCCAGCCAGGGCAGGCTTCCATTCATCTTCTCCTTCCTACAATTATAGTCGTCCTCCGTAACAATAAGGAACGTGTTTTAAAAAAACCAAGGGTGGTGTGTCTTTTTGTCCCCAGGCCTGGTCATCCTGGGCTCGGTCACTACGCAGATATCACCAGCCTACTATCTGTAAGCCTGGTTCAGTTTACCCCCGTTCTTTCTTCTGTAACACTCCGAATTGTTCCAAAATGACATATAACAGCCTTCGGATTTCCTGGCTGAAATCATTTGGTGACTCTACAAACCAGAAGAGTAGCATGCAGTGGTCCCAAGGTCGTGGTGGTGGGAGGTTCCTTTTTTCCCGTTTTGTTTTCAAATGATCAGGCCCATCCCTGGTTCTTTCTTTGGGCTGGCCTGGCCTCTGGCAGAGGTTCCTTGTTCTCTTCTCTGCCCAGATCCAGGAGAGACACCCCGTGTTCTGAACAAAGCCTCCTTTACCAGTTGGGGCTCTGTGGTTCTCCTAGGCCCTGGGAGTGAGAAGGGGTCCTTGGCTCTGCCTGGCTGACATGCAGGGCCACACTGAGTGTGTTCTTGCCATGTCTGCAGTCACTCCAGGGCCTCTTCTGAAGTTGAGAGCCTCCAAGTGTACTACTGCGACTGACCTGCCCACAGCCAGATCCGATGATTACCATTCAGGTTTATTTGGCCAGGGGGGCAAACCAAACCCTGTGAGAATCTAGACAGTGGTGAACGCAGGGAATGCCTCTCAGTGTGTGTGTGTGTCTGGGGAGGGGATACGGGTGGGGGTGAGAGTGAGGGTGAGTGAGAGAGAGGAGAGAGCAATCAGTAATCAGGGTAATGCTGCCTACAGATCTTTCTAGACTAAGTGCAGGACTCAGAAGAGGAGACCAAACACAGCGCTCTGGCTCTCTGGCAGTCACCTTGCGGCTATGGAGAGCCCATGACAGAGGTCCTAGTGCCCAGATGGCCAGGAGCCAGCCACCTGACCAGCGGGCCGATCTGCATGTGAGCACTGGCATGCGGTCCCACAGTAACCAGGGCAATGATTTCTTCTGCTTGATGCTGTTTAGCTAGCTCAGAAGACCAGCTCCGCATTGGAGAGGAGCCATCCTTATCAGAACTTCTGCTATAGCCAGGCCCCACCCCACCCTAATGCCATTAAGCCCACCCCCAACTGGGAGTCAAACCAGAAAGTGAGACTTCACCTAAAGAGAAGCATCTGGGAGCACAGGCCACTCTGGCCCAGAAGCCAGGAAGGTCACAGGTGTTTGCACATGTGTGTGTGCATGTGTGTATGCGTGTGCTCATTCCCACATCACAACACAGCTCCAGTCTGGTGGACTGTCTGAGGGTTCTTCTACAACAAAAGCAGCTGCAGCAGTTCAGTTGGCCCTGAGGGGCCACACTGGTGCAGGCAGAGGTGGCAGCTGACGGGCGTCGCCCTGCACAGAGGGCTTCTCGGGTACCAGCAGTGCAGCAACAGACCCCACAGAGAGTCAGAGCAGGGTGGGCACGGCCCGGGCTAGTGCTGGGCCTCCACTCAAAGCCATTCATCAGATACCTCTTGGCTACCCCAGAAGAGCTGGGGAACCTCAAAATGGGGGAGTCTGCTCCCACATAGCAGAGAGAGGCAGAAGCATTCCCTCATTTGTTTATTCATTCATTCCCATAAGTACGAATGAGACTGGTTAGATGCCAGGCATTATTCCAGGTGCTGAGGGGTTAAGAGGCAAAAACTGGAGCCCTCAGAGCTTTCTTTCTAGGGAAGACAGAGGGCAATCAGCATGGCAAAGACAGGCCCCACAGTGCAGTTGTTAAGTGCTGTGCATTGGAAGCTGGACCCCACATGGCTAATAGCAGTTTGAATCCTCCCCAGGTAGCTTGAAAAATATGCCAGGTGCATGTGTGCACCTGAAACTGAAGAAAAAGGATTGTGGCATGGCTACACCCATTGGGGGTGCTCTCTTACTCTCTCTCTCTGGCTAGTGCATATCACAAGTGAAATGTTTTTTAAAATGAGCAAAAACATAAAAGATATCAAGTCAGGTAGAAAGTACAACAGGATAACAGAAAGTGGGGTGAGGGGTCAGTGGAGAAAGGATTACTCTAGACAGGGAGGTCAAGGACTGTGTCTGGAATTGGAGAAATCTGTATTTTGTTAACTTATAAATACACATATGCTTTTGAACTATATAGTAAACAATAATAAAGAAGCTTACATTTTAGTTTCTATTTTCAAGAATCTCCCAATCGTAAAATTAAAAGAATCGTATTATATATTAATAAATGAGAAGAAATTTTAAAGAGGCTATCCACACTTTTTACTGGACTTAGATTTTATTTTATGAATTATGATACAAAGGAAGTGGGCCATAAACGAATGTCTGCAAACCTTTGTTATGCAGACGTCCTTGAACTGGTGTGTTTTATTCACTGAATGAATGAGGTGCTATATCCCAGTTAACAGAAGGGTTCAAAGCCATCATTAATCAACATGCCACAAACACATGGAAGCATTTTCATTCCTGAGCAGACATGTTTTTCTTTTCTTTTCTTTTTTTTCTTTTCTTTTCTTTTCTTTTCTTTTCTTTTCTTTTCTTTTCTTTTCTTTTCTTTTCTTTTCTTCTCTTCTTTTCGTTTCGTTTCTTTTTTTCGTTTCGTTTCGTTTCGTTTCTTTTCTTTTTTCTTTTCGTTTCTTTTCTTTTCTTTCTTTTGCTATAGGGCACGTGTGCTCACCAGAAGACAGAGAGACAGACAGACAGAAAGTGAGAAATCACCCCCTTGGGAGGATGGCCACACCACAATTCCTTCTCCTCCATTCCCCTCTCAGGATCTTGGGCATGCACGCACACGTGCCTGGCGTGAGTTTAAGTGTGTCCGGGCTTCAAGTTCAGTGACATAGCCATCACGCCAACTGCTGGTCCCAACATGTCTCTTTTTCTTAGGCCAAATGATAAAAAATTGCATATTTTACTTTGGTATAAATACCAAACATGCCATTGCTGCTGTTTGTATGACAACAAAAGTAGTATTTTCACTGTGGAAAATAAATCACTTATTATCCTACCAATTCAGTGCTATTAAAAATGCATAATGCTTTCTTTTGGAGAGGATTTTTTGTTTGTTTTTTTTTTGCTATAGGGCGCGTGTGCTCGCCAGACAGACAGAGAGAGACATAGAGACAGAAAGGGAGAAATCACCCCTCAGGGGGGATGGCCATGCCGCAATCCCTTCTTCTCCATTCTCCTCTCGAGATCTTAGACATGCATGCACACATGCCCGGTGTGAGTTTTAAGCCACCAGGTCCGAGATGTGAACCGCGGTGGACTACGTGGGAGTCCAGCGACGTAGCCATTATGCTAACTGCTGGTCCCAAAATGCGTAATGCTTTCTATGTCAGTTTCAGATATGCTTTTTGCTTTTTTACCTTTTCTTTTATCCACTTCTTCAGAGAGAGGGTGAGAAGGGTGTACCCACAGCAGGGTCTTCACACTGCCACCCACCCCCCAGCCTCAGCCAGCTGGGATCATGGGCTCGGCACGCCTGGTACATGCAGCAAGGTGTCAAAGACGGACCCAGACTTAGCCATGTGGCTCAGCCTCAGGGAGCACTGACGTACCCCTGTGCCACTGGCTGGCCCCGACGTCAGTTTTTAACCATCCCTCCTTTGCTCCTTCCCCCTCTCTCTCATTTATCTGTAAAGTCAGAACTGTGTAATTAAACATTCTTGAACAAATGAGTTTCAGTGACGGATCCTATTTCATTACATGAATGACTCCTTAGTTAACCATTAGGGTAAACACGGGGGATTTAGGTTGTTACCAGTTTTTCAGATAAAGCTGCCATAGTATCTTTGTACCTATCTTAGACTTCCTTTTTCCAAGAAGAATTCGAAAGTGAGCATCGATTTGAAAGTGAGCATCCTCTTTGCCCTGCAATATTTTTGCCCAGAAAGATTGCACCTGTTCATAACTTCAGCAGCTGTATGTGTCTGACTCACGGTCAAATAAAGGGTGTGGCTTTTAAAACACTGACAAAAAGCCCTCATGAAAACGTTGTCAATTGCCTAGACCAATAATTTATTTCTTGTTTTCTTAAATCTGTATTTTTAATTACTAATAAGATTAATCTTCTCCTCTCCTTCCATATATCCTATTTTCTTTCTTTCTGTAAACTAGTCTTATCCTTTGCCATTAAAAAAAGTGCATTGTTAGGGATATCCTTCTTATATGACAAAAATACTTTCTATTTTTTTTATTTATTTCAATTTATTTATTTGCATTCATTCACTGTACATCATTACAGCATACAAAATGAGATTTTCCATCCAGAGTACACTGTATATTGTCTCAATCAAGCACATCAACAAACATGTTATTGTCAGCAAATGATCTTCCAATCAATCCAAATACCCTCCTAGCAAACACATGTGACACATTTCCATGAGCACAAGTCTAACTTTACGCATCCTATCAAGTAGCACCTAACTGGGGCTACATATCCTACTGCAGTCATTGAATAGATATATTTTGTTTTCCTGAAACTCTTTTTTGTAACTCAATTTACATTCCTTCTCTAGGCATCATCACAGCACACAAAATGCGATCTCCCATCCAGTACACACTGCATAGTGACTCAATCATGCACATTACAAAAAATATAAATTTCCACTTCTAGTTGCTAGAATTAATTCCACCCCTCTTTCTGACCCTCTGTCCCTTCCCACCCTCCTCTCACACCACCTCTAGTGTCCAAAATTGTCCTCCATTCCCTTCCCACCCACATTGCATTGATCACACAATTTCCTACATAACCTGACTACTTTCAAAGGTGAGTTCCCTCGTTACTACTAAGAAAACCAGTTTTAACTTAAATCAAAGAACCGCCAAGGAACTTTGCTTAAAGCCCGGAAACAGGTTAGGATTCTGTTCAAATGGTAGGTGCATGAACCTATCAGTCTCATATACTTTTATCTTCTGTTCTGGTTCAATTTTCCTGATTAAATTCTGGGATATAGTATTCAACTCCAGACTTGTCCCTATGATTAAGTTAGCTACTTTCTCAGTTTTTGGACTCTTATTTCCATGTATCTGCGTTTAGTTTTCCTGATACAGCACATCCTTGAGAACTTCTTGGAGGTCTGGTCTGGTGCTGGTAAATTCTTTCAGGTTTTGTTTATCTGAGAATGTTCTTGTCTTTTCTTCCCACCTGAAAGATAATCTTGCCGGGTACAGTATTCTTGGAAATACTTTCTATGTTAAAGGCATTAATTTTGGGAACCAGCAGTTAGCGTAATGGTTATGTCGCTGGACTCCCACTCCCGTGTCCCGGACCCGGTGGCTTAAAACTCACGCCAGGCATGTGTGCGTGCATGCCCAAGATCCCGAGAGGAGAATGGAGGAGAAGGGACTGTGGCGTGACCATCCCCCCGGGGGGGTGATTTCTCGCTTTCTGTCTCTCTGTCTCTCTGTCTGGCGAGCACACGCACCCTATAGCGAAAACCTCTCCAAAAAATAAAGGCATTAATTTTGGGACCAGTGGATGGCATAATGGTATGTCACTGGACTTCCATGTGGGCGACTGAGGTTCAAACCCTGGACTCAGTGGCTTGAAACCCATACCAGGTACACATGTAGGTGTGCCCAAAAATCACGAGAGGAGAGTGGAGAAGGGGTTGTAGTGTGGCCAATCCCCCTGGGAGGTGATTTCTGGTTTTCTGTCCCTCTCTCTCTCTGTCTCTCCAGCAAATGCACAAACCCTTTAGCAAAAATCTCTCTTAAAAAAAAGGCATTAATTTATTTTTTCTGTAATATTTGTTGCAAATAGTTTTCCTGGGTGGCATTTCTTTTCAGTTTGCTGTACTTTCAATTTGACCAGTTTCAAAGGTACATGTACTAGGCATGAATCATTCTCGCCCTGCCCAGAACCCCTTTCTGTCCAAGTCAAATCCCTAGAGAATTCATTCCAACCCAGAGGAGTGAAGGCAACTGGTAGAGAGAGGGGTAGTGACCAGGAAGAAGCGGACGCAGGTTATGAAATGGAGTTGCATTAATGATGGGTCCCCCTAAGAGAAGCTCCTCCAATCCAGGGCTCAGATCCTGGGCCTTCCAGAGTCAAGAGCTGCTACTCTGTCTCAGCCTTGGCAGATCCAGCCAGTCAGTCCCTGCCCTGGGGAGTCTGCAATCCCTCTACAGTGAACTCTTCATTTACTTGCCCTATGTAATTTGAATTGGTTTTGTTCGTCACGCTCAGAACTATCTTTACTATGATGAAATAATTCCTTCCCTGTGGCGTCTTCCTTGGCTTTTATATTTAAAAATATTTTCCCATCCCCGTATTGGTTAAATGCTTCTACTTTGTTTTTCCTCCTAGATTTTTTTTAAACATGATTTAAAAATATATATAATTCAGGGGCTAGCAGGTGGCAGAGTGGTTAAGGCACTGGACTCCCCCAGGGCCGATCTTGGTTCTAGTCCCATACCCAGGCGGCTTGAACTCACACCAGGCGCATGTGTGCCCAAAATAGAGGAGAACGGATTGTGGTATGGCCAGTCCCCCCCCAGGGAATCATTTCTGACTATCTTGCTCTCTCTCTGGAGAGCACACACGCCCTATAGCAAAAACCTCTTAAAAAAAAAAAAAAAGCCCCTATAATTCTCCAATTCATCAAGAGTTTACTTAGAGATGTGGTTTGCTTCTTCCCCGTTGGCGGGCTCTGATGCAGTGATCTTAAGTTGTAGGTATGTGTTTGTCTGTGTGTGCATTTCAGGGCAATTTATTCTGTTCCATTTGATTTCTATGCCTGCAATAGGCTGTCTTAATTACTATAGCTTGGTTATATATTTTAATATTTGAAATAGCAAGTTCTCCTTCATTGCTCTTTAAAAATTTTTCAGAGCCATCCTTTTCAAAATGACTTTGTTATTAAAGGACACTTTTTCTTTCGTGAGCTGACTGTACTAACTCAGTTTCTATACAGCCAGTTAATGGTTTAATCAAGTCCAGTAAATCCATCTTCACCAAACTAGCAGAGACCAAACTACTTCTGAATGGCCAGATCTCCTGCCAGAACGCCTGACAATGAGCCCCACCAGGTAAAATAGTAAGGCAGTAAAGAAAGATTTAGCAAATGTTCTATATGTAGCATTATAATTCCCTCCTCTTATGGTATGGGGTGAAGAAAACTGAGCAGTCTACAAAATTAAAACAAATTAATTTATTTTCCTTCCAAAAGATTTTTTAAATAGACAATAATAAGCCTTTAGTGCTTTCTTTGATATTTACATTTCTTTTATTCTTAAACACTTATTTATACTACTTGTTTTTTCAATAGTAATATTCAGTAATGAGACCAGCAGATGGCATAATGGTTACAACCCCGGACTCCATGTAGTCAGCCCTGGTTCAAGTCCTGGGCCTGGTGGCTTAAAACTCACACAAGGCGTGTGTGCCCATGTGCCCAAAATCCTGAGAAGAGAATGGAGGAAAAGGATTGTGGCATGGCCATCTCCCCAGGGGGTGACTTCTTGCTTTTTATCTCTCTGTCTCTCTGTCTCTCCAAGGAGTACATGTGCCCTGTAGCAAAAAATCTCTCTAAAAAAATATTCAATAGTTATTGGGACTTAAAACAACATCCATGCCAACTCCAGCTGACTACTACATTTTGTCTTTTAGTTATGGTTCTAAAGGTGCTTTCTGCATATTATTAGGTATTTTCTGTGAAATATCAAAGCATTTATACATTTACCAAAGTCTATAACTATCAGCACATATAAAAACAAATAGTAAACTATTCATTATTGGAGAATTACCATGATACTAAAAAGAAAAGAGAAAAACACACCTGCCAAGAATGTTCCAGAATCACCTGGTTGGCAGTCCCTTCCTTACCTGCAACTCCACACCTGAATTTTTACACACCTGAGAAGCAACCAAACAAAAAGGCCCATGAAGATGTTATCACACAGGTCGTGGATGGGTGGGGACTGCAATGGCATTTCCGCGACCGAAAACTAGAGACTGAAATATTTTAAGTGCAACAAATAAAAAGGTAAAAATGTTCATACAGATGATATTTCCCCCTACTTAATAAGTTTAAATCTAACTTCACTATATTTTAAAACACTGCTATTGATAGGGAAAAAAACCCACAAAGTGCAAAGACACAGAATTGAGGATTTTAAGTAATTTCTTAATTCTTAATTACTCCATCCTCCCTGGAGGATAATTTTTTGCAGTCTCCTGGGTGAGTGCATCTGCCCTATAGCAAAAATATCTCTTAAAAAAAAAAAAGAAGTCTAAATTTCAGTTAAAGGGTACTGAAAATAAACATGTAATGTATACTCTTTTCTCATTCAAGTTCATAGAACTTCTTAATTCTGCCTACAAACCCTTCAAGAACCGCAGACTCTGGGATGAGTGTGACATGAATGAATAAATAAATGAAAGTTCCTGCTTGTGTACTCTTTCAGAGCCATTTTTTAAAAAATTAATTATTTATTTATTTTTAGGTGTTAGCCATCGGGTATGTGTGCTCACTGGAGAGGCAAGAGACAGAGAGACAGAGAAAAGGAAAGTGAGAAATTACCCTAGGGGAGGGACGGACAGGCCACAATCCCTTCTCCATTTTCCTCTTGGGATTTTGTACTCTCACACACACATGCCTGGTGTGATTGTCAAGCCACTGTGTCCAGGACTTGAACTGTGGTTGGCCATGTGGAAGCCCAGTGTCTCAGCTACCACGCCACCTGCTGGCCCTTTTCAGAGCCAATTTAACCAGCCTACTCTCCCTACCTAGTGTGTGTGTGTGTGTGTGTGTGTGTGTGTGTATGTATGTGTATGTGTGTGTGTGTATGTGTGTGTATGTGTGTGTGTATGTGTGTGTATGTGTATGTGTGTGTATGTATGTGTGTATGTGTATGTATGTGTGTGTATGTGTGTGTATGTGGGTGTATGTGTGTGTGTGTATGTGTGTGTATGTATGTGTGTGTGTGTGTGTGTGTGTGTGCTGATGGGAGGGCTTGAGGACATGGATTACTACATTTTCTAGAGTCACCTTATTTGCTTGACTGCTTGCCTGCCTAGTCCCTGGTTACCATCAACCTTCTCCTCATGGCAGGCCCCTCCCCAAGGTACCAGCAGGAGGTATCAGCAGATCCTTGGGAAACAGCCCCAGTGCAGGGCCAGTAGAGAAGAGAAGGCTTTGGCAGTGGTCAAGAGGGGCCAGAGATAGCAGAGTGGGCTGCAGAGGCTGTGGCAGCAGCAGAAGGTGGGTTTCCAATCCGGGCACTCCCCCAGGAGCTCACATTTCTGATGCCTCGGTCAACATTTCAGAATGGGTGAGTATCAAACACTGTTCTTGAGATACTTGCTTCCCAGAGAACAGCATATTCACCACGATTGTTCTCCTTGTAAAGGATGGGATATGCCCATAGGATCTCTTCAACTTCTTAAGATACTAGCTACAATTTTAAATACCTGAAATGTTGCCCAAATCAAATAGACATCTGTTTTTATTCTCTTGGCTTTGTGTGTGGGAGAAAACATTCCTGTGTTTGTGTACATGTGTTTACATGTGTGAGTTCACATGTGAACACTGGGTGTGAGGGGAGGGAATAGAACTTCACTATAATTTCCTCCTTGCGGTTCAGAAAAACCATGTTCCCAGCAGCAGACCAAGAACTCACCTTGAGCACACATGCTGTTTTTGCGAAAAGGGAAAAAACTAAGTTGTATGCATATCTTTAATTGGCAAGACAGTGGGACCACAAACATATATTTAAGTAAGTAAATGATAATTATACCTAAAGAAAAAAAAAAAGGCGGAATAAGACGAACCCTTCTGCACATAAGAGAATGATATTCCAGTTCAAATTCATGGCTTTGCATTCAAGGCCATGCACAGTTTGCCCTGCTGACTCCTCCTAGGAGGTCCTGCCATGCATGGTCTGGCCTCTGGGCTGCTCTGGTTTTGTCCAATCTAATCTTGACCTCACTGTCCTACTCTAGACTCCATTGCTGGAAAATCATTGGTTCTCAGGACCAGCAGATGGTTATGTTGCTGGACTCCCACATGGCTGACCATGGTTCAAATCCCGGGCCTGGTGCCTTAAAACTCATGCTGGGTGTATGTGTGTGCATGCCCAAAATCTCTTCCATTCTCCAAGAGGTGTCTGTGGACCTCTGGGCACACAGTTTGGCAAGCCCACAGAGCCTTTTTCAGTTCTCCTCTTGGAGAATGGAAGAGAAGGGACTGTGGTGTGGTCATCCCCCCAGGGGGTGACTTCTTGCTTTCTGTCCCTCTGTCTCTCTCTCTGGTGAGTGCATGCACCCTATAGCAAAAATCTCTCTCTGAAGAAAATAATAAAATACTTGATTCTCTTCCATTCTGGTGACTCTGTTCAGAAGGGTCCTGGTGGTCTTCCATATCATCTCTCTCCCATCTTCAGTTAACACTCGTTCATCCTTCAGGGCTCATCTGGGCCTTCCCTGATCCCCCAGATGAAGGTGTTCAGGCCTGGGCATGCAGCTGGGCAGACTGTGTTCTAAACAAGGCTTCTGGTCACAGTCTGGGGAGGGCAAAGCTGCTCTATCAGCCAAGTCATGTCCCCTGGTGCTGGGCTGTGTTCAATGGAAAGAGTACGGTTTCTTTGGGTGAACTAAAAAGGCTCTGTGGGCTTGCCAAACTGCACCCACAGGTCCACAGACGCCTCGGAGCTGCCTTTTCATTGGTCCACCTGGAGGCGGTGGCTTTTCTAATCTGCACGAAGGACTGTCTTCCCTATCATTGACCCTAAAAAGTCTCCCTGTTCTACAGCTACAACTGGCCTTTCCACTCGTAGCACGGAATGGTCTGTCACTGCGTTGTATTTTGAATTGAGTGGTGTCAGACTCTCCCATTAGATGGTGAGATCCATTAGGGTAGGAGCCATGGCTGGCTCTTCGTAGTATCTGTAGCACACTGTCTGGCCCAGAGTAGATGCTAAATGTACATTGACAGAATAAAGTAGTAAAAGTGAGAGCCACGGAGATGCTGTAATGAAAAAATAAGCAGACTCGGGGCACGACGGAGCTGTCCAACAGATTTGCTTATACTTACTGAATAAATGAGGATTCGACAGATAGGAAGAAGCAGAAGGTGTCAGACTAACAGATAGACTTTATAACTTTATGATTCGAAGCAGAATTTTCACTGAAGCATTTTGCCTTAGGGTTAGAAAAAAAAAAAAGATATGTTGCTTCTAGAAGACAGTCAGACCGGCAGTGCCTGGAGGAGATGCCTGGGCAAAATGAGAGCTGGAGACAGGACAGCCAGCTGGGAGGGAACCTCGGTAAGCCAAAATCAAGTGAGTCATGAGATTCCAGGTAGACCAGGCATCTTGGAACTTGCAATACTTGTTAGAACAAAAATTCCTGCCCAGTTGGCTGAAGACGCTGAGGCAAAAAGCCCCTACGTGTCAGTCAGGCAGCACGGACTCGCCAGGGAAAGCGCTGCAAAGGGAGGAGGAGGCCAGGGTGGGCACGCTTCCAGCCTGAGCTGCTGCGGGCCTGGGACCTGGAACAGAGAGATCTGTGGTGCAGGACCCAGGTGCTCAGGCCTGGCGGGCTGAGAGGAGGAGCACAGCCAGAGACCCTGAGTCTACATTCCTCAAAGTGCTTCTCTAGGGGAACTCAAGGGAGGGAAAGTGACAAAAGGTAGTCACTGGTAATCATTTTTCATTCTAGAAAAAACAGTGTGCTACACCAGATTTCATGTGTATCTTTTTAAAAATTTATATAAAATATATCAAACTACACAGCATTTTCTACCGTAATTCTTTAGCAGTATAAGTCAAAGATATTTTCATACCTGTACCTATAAATCTTTTTATTGGAGGGGAGGCAGAGGATGCATATGCTTGTCAGAGAGAGAGAGAGACAGAGAGAAAGGAGAGGGAGAGGGAGAAAGCAGCCCCAGAACAGGGCATGAACAGGCCACTATCTCTTCTCCATAGGTCCATCTTGTTGGTATTTGGGGCATGAACACACACGTGACGGTTGTGTTTTTAAGCTGCCGAGGCTAGGATTCAAACCAGGTGGTTGACCATGTGGGACCCAGCTGCCTGAACCACCAGGTTACAGAGTTGGTCCTATCATATATATGTATATATTAAGGTTTTGCCATAGGGCACATGTGCTCACCAGGAAGAGAGAGGCAGAGAGAGAGAGAGAGAAAGAGAGCGAGAGAGAGAGAAAGTGAGAAACATCTCCTATGGGGGATAGCCATAATCCCTTCTCCATTCTCCTCTAGGGATTTTGGGCCTGCATGCACACATGCCTGGTATGATTCTTAAGCCACCAGGTCCAGGATTTGAACCATGGTTGGTCATGTGGGAGTCCAGTGCCTCAACCACCACACGAGGATTTGACACATAAGAATCTATCTGTTGATAGAACTATCTGGCCCCCTTTCATTATTTTTAAAAATAAGTTTAATTTTAAATTTATTTAAATTTATTTCTTCCATGAGTTAGAAACAGAGGCAAAGAGACAGGTATCCACAACATACTCCTGACACCACAGTTCATACCTAGCTTTGGTAAGCCCTGGATTATAGGCATGCGCATCCTTGGCACTCAGGGAAGCCTCCAGACTCGAACCCAGAACCTTCCCAGGTGAGTTAGCCTTGTAGTGTCACACATCTGTTGCACCAGTATTGGGCTCCCTAGCTTATTCTTTTTTTGGAGAGCTTCTTGCTATAGGGTGCGTGCGCTCGCCAGAAAGACAGAGAGAGACAGAGAGACACAAAGCGAGAAATCACCCTCCAGGGGGGATGGCACCGCAATTTCTCCTCCTCCATTGTCCTCTCAGGATCTTGGCATGCACACGTGCCTGGTGTGACTTTAAGCCACCAGGTCCGGAACTCAAACTGTGGTCGACTACATGGGAGTCCAGTGCCACAGCCATTACGCTAACTGCTAGTCCCCTAGCTTATTCTTGTAACAGCTGGAGCATATTCTGCTGCGTGAGGCATCACCACTTAGCATACTAATGGCTGTTCAACTTGGCGATACAGTTGAGGGGTTTGTTTCCAGAGTAGTCATATGTATAAGCATAGGAAGCCTCCAGGGTGGTCCCCAAGGACCCCAGCCTCTGGTACCCACCCCTGTATAACCCCTTCTGATGCCATGCCAGGGCTGGTCTAAGTGACAACAGTCTACAGTAGAAATGATGGTCTGTCACTTCCCAAACTAGGTTAGGAAAGACTGCCCTTCTCTCTGGGTGTTCTCACGCATGCCTGCTCTGTCTCTCGTGTTCATGTGCTTTGGGGGAAGCCGGCAGCCCTGTCATGAAGACGTTCATGACCCTTGTGGAAGGAAGGCCCACGAGGTCAGGAACTGCAGTCTCCCAGGAACCATGTGTGTGAGCTTGGAATGAATTCTCCAACATCATTGGGCTTGGAGATGACTCAGCCCTGCCCACAGCCTGGCAGCAACCCCTGAGACCCTGAGCTAGAACCGCCCAGCTAGACCAATTCTCGGATGCTGCAACTGTGTGAGACAATAAATATTTGTTGCTTTCAGCTGCTAAGTTTCATGGTGTTGGGGCACAGAAGATGATACCCCAGAGTAAAGGCCTCAGAAGCAGTTTCTCTCTGACCTTCTTGTGCCCTCCTGCCTCTCGCCCCTCACTCTTCTGTAGGACAAGCCACAGAAAGGAGAATCCCTGTTCCGCAAGATGGGTCATAGAAATCAGAACTCTTTTCTCCCAAAGCCAGCCATAAAACCTAAAGATATTACTCTAACCTTCCCTCCCACCCTTCTGTGTAAGAATTGGCCATGAAGAAATTCTCTGACCTTCCTTGTCTGATATAAGATAAAAAGATCTTCCTTTCATGGGGGTCCTGCCCCATTCCTGGAGGAACAGCCAAAAAGAATCTAAATAGACAGACCTTGCTGGGTTTCCTTACGTAGTCTATTTTCATTAGCTCATGTTCTTTTCGTCTAATCACATTTCTACGTGGATGCCTCTGCTTCATTGAACCTAGGCATAGAATCAGGTAGCTTCCCTTGTACCTGTGGCTCTGCAATGTGAAAGCTTCCCTGTACATATGTATATGCTAAATAAAGCATATGCCTTTTCCCTTCTGTGGGGTCATCAGAAAAATCATGAGATTTTTTTCTATGTTTTTCTATGCAAAAACACATCATGACTTTTCTGATGACCCAACATTGATTTATTTATTTAAAAGTGGTTTTGTGTTTGCCAGAGGGTGTATGTGCTTGCCAAAGACAGAGAAAGGGAAGAAGAAAGTAAGAAAGCGTCCCTCATGGGGTACAGTCATGCTGCAATCCCTTCTCCTCCATTTCTCCCTTTTTTCATGACTTGGGACACGCATGCACATATGCCTGGCATGTTTCTTCTCAAGGCACGAGGTCTGGAACTTGAACTGTAATGGTCACCCCAGTGGGGTCCAGTTGCCTTGAGCATCATGCCAATGGCTGGTCCATCTTTTCACTTCTTATTCTTCCTGTTGTCGGTGACTTTCAGCAAATATTACCTTTGCCTCTGCAGTGGTAATTCACCATGTAGTGACAACCAGTACCACGTACGGTAAAGTCCTCATGGTAGACTATCCAGACCATTAACGGTTTTGAAGGATATCACCAAACTGTCTACCAAAGAGGTGGCACCAACCAAGCACGAGAGTTCCAGTTTTCCAAGTCCTCCCCTGAAATGATCAAACTTAAGCAATTTTGCTGAATTAGTGGGTGAAAAATGGCATGTGGTTGCTTTGAGTTCTGTTTCTTTCTTTTCAAAATTTTGGGGGACACATAACATATTTTATCAGGAAAGCACAGGAAAAAGGGGAGCATGGAGCTTCCGAATGATTTCTTATAAAACGGGAGACTGAACCACCATGCCTCAACCTCTAAGCAATTGCCTTATCATTGTAAATTCCATTAAACCATCAAGTTTATAAAAACTGTGTCTAGGAGGCCAGCATATGGCATAATTGTTATGTTGCTGGACTCTCACATAGTCAACTGAGGTTCGAGTCCCGGACTCGGAGGCTTAAAACTCAGGTCAGGCACATGTGCGTGTGTGCCCAAGATCCCAAGAGGAAACTGGAGGAGAAGGGATTGTGGTGTGGCCATCCCCCCAGGGGGTGACTTTTCACTTTCAGTCTATCTCTCTCTGTCTCTCTGGAAAAAAAAAAAAAAAAAATGAGTTCAGGAGTAGAAGTAAGCATCTTATTCTGATTATTTTCTCAAAAATACATAGAACATTAAGTGATTTTAATAAGAGGCATAACCTCAACCCCCAGATTATGAACCTGAAATTAGAAATGATCTAAACCCAAATATTAATTCGTTTTAATGTTGTTGAACCAGATGTTTAAAAGGAAAGACACAGTCGGGACCAGCAGTTAGCGTAATGGCTATGTTGCTGAACTCCCATGTAGTCGACCGTGGTTCGAGTCCTGGATCCAGTGGCTTAAACTCACGACGGGTGCATGTGCATGTGTGCCCAAGATCCTGAGAGGAGAATAGTGGAGGAGGAACTGCGACATGGCCATCCCTCCTGGGGGGTGATTTCTTGCTTTCTGCCTCTTTGCCTCTCTGGTGAGCGCATGCACCCTATAGCAAAAACCTCTCAGAAAAAAAAAAAGAAAAGAAAAGAAAAGAAAAAAAAAAACCATAGTGACTGATTGGGATCAAATGGGAACTAAATGTCTGTATTTTCCAAAACCACTTAAATGAAACATCCCAATTGTCTCAAAATATGAACTTGATTAAGTCTTTATTTGGTTTCAGCTCTTGGTAAGACTAAATGGTTCTATGGAAAAACAAAACAAAACTTTTACCTTTAAAAAAATAATCCATAAAGAAGATTGAAACTCAAGAGACATTTTAGAGAAGGAAAAAAAAAAAAACAAAAAAACAAAACAAAAAACAACCCTAATCCTCACTAACGAACAGCATCTGACACCATTGCAGGTATTCCATGGCCACATCCCCAAGTTCCACAATAATGGAGACAAATGTACATTTAGTGCTTTTTAAAATATACACTATTCTTGATGATATTCCACTGAATTATTCATACTTCTGTTTCCACTGCCAGAAGTCATACAAAACATTTCTATAAAAATGAGCCTACCTTTTGTAAAGACACAGTGGGCAAACCCTACCAGGGAAATTCTGAAAGGATTTCCTACATACTCACGGCCAAAAGCCCAGGACAAACTGGTTGCAAACTGATCACTTTAATCATTTAAATGAGCAACTCAGGAGGCCTTGAATGGTTATTAAACCAGTGGAATTCTTATGTGTCACATGACACAGAAGTGGCATCACTTGCTTTCTCAGGCTAACGTGGTCTGAAGAAGGAACAGTTGAGTGTTGGCTGCCGTAATGAGACGCACGGCCTGCTCTTAGTGCTCCTAGGCTCGGGCAGGAGGGCACTTCACGGGTACTATGCAGTGTCATCCCCTATTGCATTTCTTCCTGATCACAGTCAAAGAGGGCTTCAGATAAGGCCAGACATCTAACTCCTACTTTCCCCTTTTGGGATGTTAAGGTTAGGGGAGGGCAGTCCCTGACAAGTCTGGTGAGTGAGAGGCTCTGGGCCCATTCAAGCAGACTTGATCCTTTTCCCCTAAATGTCTGCTGGATCCTCAGGCAAACATAAAGATGTCTTTTCTTGAGCACATGCTTCACACATATGTGTATTCTACAGCAGGAGTCCCCACCCCGGGACCATGGACCAAGGCCTAGGACCAGTGCTAGTCCATGGCTTGTTAGAAATCAGGCTGTACAGCAGGAGGTGAGTGGTGGGTGAGAGAGGAAGCTTCATCTGTATTTACAGCCACTCCCCATCGCTCATATTACGGCCCGAGCTCCGCCTCCTGTCAGATCGGCTGCAACAGGATATTCTCACGGGAGCACGAATCCAACTGTGAATTGCGCAATGCACATGTGAGAGATTGAGGGTGCATCACAACCTCCTCTCCCCCCATGGAAAAACTCACTAAGCCTGCATCTCTCCACCTAGGAAGGAGTAAGGACTCCTTCATGTTAGTTTCTCCACCAGTAGCAGCTCAGAATTCTAATGTGCTTGTCAGGCACGTCATCTATGACCTACAGACAATAAAAATAAAAATATATTTTATCAAAATATGCACTCCCTCCTTCAAATCAATCAGTATCTATCCTATAATATATCATCCTCAAGTGAATGCTACTGTGAACTGTGATCAAGTCATTCTAATTCCCGGAGCCAGGTTGCCTGGGTTTGAATCCAATCTCCCCCTTTCCTGGTTTCATGAGCCCAAGCAAGTCACCTACATGCTTAGGATCTCCTGATCTGACTGGGCTGGTGGTGCAGCAGTAACTGGCTACTTGAGCAGTGCCATATCCACGGGAAGATCCTGAGACTGGTTCCATGGTTGACCTGCACTTGCCAGATGTGCACACAAGATCAAAGCTGGCTGGGGAGGCTGGAGGGGTATTGAAGCATTAGACCTCAAGGAGGGTGGCTGTCCTTCTCCCTCCCTGTCTCTCACTCTCATAAATGAAATAAGTAAACTCATGAAAGAAATAACCTTTTAAAAAAGGTCCCTCAACTGTAAAGTGGGGGTACTAAAAGCACCTTCTCTATTGGTGATTAATTAGCATGAGGCGAGTTAACTGGCTTTTGCCATTGGTACTATGACATGGACCACCCTGTCCTATACCTCTGTATCCCACATCTTGTCTGATTTTCAGGTGAAATCCTGCAGAAGGGATGGGGTATCTGCTCAATCAGGCAGCCAGCTGTAATGGCTGAGCTGTTGATCCTCCCAGCAAGTCGTGGCAGTAACGTGCTGACAAGCTGAAGACGACTGTACGCTGTATACAGGAAGAATTTGCCTGAAGGCCAAAATAAGAAAAGAGTCCAGGCAATTAATCACCCTCATCCTGCCTTTCCTTCCCAGAACATTTCACTTCAGCAAATTCAGGAATTCTGCACTAATAAAATTGTAAAAAGGATTGCCGGCCGAGCTGACACTATACCTGCCTGAAGCCATGGGAACCGCTGGCACCTCCCACTCAAGTTCAGACGGCTCTGACCGAGCAGCTCTGCACACCAGTTCAGGTGGCTAAATGAAGGTGCACCCCTTAGAGCAGATTCCCCAAAGCCGACCAAGATAATTAGCTTCCCATTTGGGCTGCCAGATCCGCTCTGCTTATCAAGCAGAAGAAGAAAGCCAGGCCACCTCTTAAAGTTTTCACTGCAGAGGACCATAAACAGCCAGGGCTCTTCGGGCTCCTAACATCATCACAGGACCATGATGAGATCTCGCAGTAAATATTTAAGGATCGGATCATTTTCCCCCTGTCATGGCTTCCACGGTTCAAGCACAAGATTTACATTCTTACTCTGTCACCTGAAGACATACAGACAGGCCGTGTGTAAACAGTCTTGGCCTGGAACCTAAAGAAGCGGGGGCGGGGGGGGGCACCCTGCTGTCTGCTGGGCTGGAGACACACTGTAGCTCGCTAGGTCAAGGCTGTTTCTTCTGTAGATAGAAAGTATAATCATTTAGAGTGACTCATAAAGTAAATATTTTAGAGTTGTTTATTCAAAATTAACACACGAACATAGAATTTTTTGAGGGCCAGCAGGTGGCCTGGTGGGTTAAGGCACTGGATTGCCATATGGCAAATTGCTGTTTGAGTCCCAGATCTGGTGGCTTAAAAATCATGCAGGGCCCAAGTATGTGCATGTGTGCCCAAAACCCCAGGAGGAGAGTGAAGGAGAAGGGACTGCAGCATGGCCATCCCCCCAGGGGATGACTTCTCACTGTCTCTCTCTGTCTCTCTTCAGTGAGTGCACATACCCTATGGCTGGCAAACAAACAAACGCAAAAACTGGATTTTTAGAGGGAAAAAAAATAATCACACACTGTCTGTGGTAGGGAAAAAGTGTAATTTTTATTTCAAGCGCACTGTACCTATGCACTTGGGCAAAATCTCCAATGGACACAAGGACTTCTGGGATCTCGCCCCTCTCCAATAGGCAGGATAGCACAGTGAGAGAAGGGGGCTCAGGGGCCAGAGCACATGGCTTCGAATCCTACCTTCTTCACTCTCAGCTATGTGGGTTTCAACAGATTTCTTGGTTTCTCTGTCTCGGTTTTCTCAGGTAAAATATGACTATTATGAAGACTGAATGAGTTTAATATATGTGGGTCTCTTAAAATACTCAACAAACAGAAAACAAATATGAGCGATTATTGATTATTCTTGCAATTGGTTTTCAAATAGATGAACTAATTTTTAAAGGTATTTTCTGAGGAGCCAGCAGGTGGCATGATTGTTAGGGCAACCATGTGACCAAATGTGGTTTGAATCCTGGTCCTAGAAGCTTGCTTTCTCACTTTCTCTTTTTGTCTCTCTCTGGTGAGTGCCTATAGGAAATTAAAATAATAATAATAATGAATAAAATTAAATAAATAATTCTTTTTAAAAAGTTATTTCTTATAAGTAAGGGCTAGCAGATGGCATAGTGATTAAGGTGCTGGGTTTCCATGGTTCAAGTCCTGGACCTGGCAGCTTGAAAATCATAACAGGTATGTGTGTGTGTGTGTGTGTGTGTGTGTGTGTACCCAAAGTCCTGAGAGGAGAATGGAGGAGACGAGATTATGGCGTGGCAATCCCCCTGGGGATGATTTCTCACTTTCCTTCTCTCTCTAGTGAGTGTGTGTTTCCTATGGGAAACTCCCCTACCCCCCCCCAAATTACAGAAAACTTTGATAATTCATTTTTTTCTTTTTAATTTGCTATAGGGTATGTGTTCTTGGTGGAGAAAGAGAGAAACTTCTCCCCTCCCCAGGGAGGACGGCCATGTCTTAATCTCTTCTCCACTGTCCTCTCCTCTCAGGATTTTGAGCATGTACACACACATGCCTTACATGTTTCTCAAGTTGCCAAACGTGGGATTTGAACCTCAGAGAGGTAGTCATGTGGGACCCAGCCTCCTTAACCACCAGAGCACCAGCTGACCCCTGGTTATTCTTTTTAAATGGTTAAAAAATGATAAATGTTTGGAGGAAAAACCCTGATATAATGGCAACTGCATTGCTTGTGGCAATACTATTACAAGTTACAGATCAAAAAGTCCTCATATATGCTATAAATTACAGGGCATCAGAACAACAAATAGAACTTTTTAGCATAATAAACTTCTTCTAAAGCTAGGTTAGGAACTTTATTAACCCCAATTACTGAAAACTACCAGACTCAAGAAAGTGCCATAAGTCTGTTGATTAAAAAACAAACAAACAAAAAAACCAAAAAAACCCCAACAACTTGATATATTTTAGAGCTTAAAAACTATGTTAAAATAAGAGTTTAGAGATATGCATTTACTTGAACTATTACTACTATGATGAAACGACGATAACAACTAAATGAAGCTAATAATTTGAACACGAGTTATTAGCATTTGGGTAAAAGCTTTTAGAGGAAACAGAAAGATTCGTGCACTGGATTTATTTGGCATTTATTAACAATGATGGGTCTTTGTTTATGACTTCACCTTCACCAGTAAAGTAGTAACTGGTACCCTATCGCATCATCTATAGGTGCAGTATTTTTAGTTTGTTTTATGAGCTAGTGGGCAATACCGTGGTAACAAATACCACCACCACCCCCAAATTCAATGACTTGTAACAATAAAGATTTGCCTCTCATTCATGCTACATGTTCATCACAGACCCACAGGGGTCATACCCTTACTCAGGGTTGCAGACAGAAAGAGACCAGAAATCTGGAACTTTCCTGGCAGACAGAATGGAATTTGTAGAATTCTGCACCTGGCTCTTAAGATTTCTGCTTAGATGTGACATGTATTACCTCCATTCATATTCCATTAGGAAAAGCAAGTCATGTGGCTACACAGGTGCAAAAAAGAACTCGTGGACTCAGGAAGAAGAGATTTAGGACAGTTGTGACCATCCCAGTGACCACCACACTACATAAAGAAGTTCTGCAAGATTCTTTCACTTTAATTGCATATAGTTCTATAAAGTCTTGGGCCTGATGGCTTCACTAATAAGTTCTATCAAACATTTTAAGAAGAAAGAATACCACTCCTTCTTGAAATTTTTCAAGAAATTAAAGAGCGAAATCTCCCTAACTCATTTTGTATTGTCAGCATTATCTTGATATCAAACCCAGATAAAGCCACTTACTATAGGAAAGAAAATTGTGAATCAATATCCTTTATGAACAAAGCAAAAGTACTCAACAAAATCATAGCAAACTGAGTTCAGCAGCATATTAAAAAAATTATACACCATGACCATGTGGGATTTATTGTTGGAATGCAAAGATGGTTCAACATAGGAAAACTGGTCAATGTAATACACCACATTAACAGAATGAAGAAAAAAAAGAACATGATTGATCATCTCAGCTGATGCAGAAAAGCATTTGTGCATAAATGGTAAAAAATGAAGCAAAACAAAAAATATTCAAACTAGGAATAGAAGAAAACTATTTAAATATAATAAAAGTCATATATTAAAACTTGACAATGAACATCCTATTCAATGGTGAAAGACTGAAAGTTTTCCCTCCAAAATCAAGAACAAGGCAAGGATGCCTGCCTTCACTATTCAACATAGTACTAGAAGTTCTAAGCAGAGCAATAAGGCCAGAAAAAGATAAAAGGTATTTAATATAAAGAAGCAAAACCATCCCTGTTTGCATACAATATGATCTTTTTAAAAGAAAATACAGATTTCACATATACGAAAATGTTGTTAGAACAAATGACTTACCACAAGGTTATGATAATCAGAAGTATGTAGTGCTGGCATAAAGGGTAGGATGGAAATCCCAGAATAAGCCTTCATATGCACAGTAAAATGATGTTTGACAAGGATGTCAAGAGTGTTCAATGGGGAAGACAGTCTTTCCAACTAATAGTGCTGGAAAAACTGGACACAAAAGAATAAATTTGTACTCATATCTAAAACCATATACAAAAATGAACTGAAAATGGATCCAAGATCTAAGTGCAAGACCTAAAACTATAAACTCTAAGAAGAAAACATAGGGCAAAAGTTTCACATTAGACTTGTAATGATCTCTTAGATATGACACCAAAGGCACAGATAACAAAGGGGGAAAAAAAAACAGCCAAATTGGACTATATGAAAAAATTTTAATTTTTTCCATCAAAATATACTTTCAACTGAGTAAGAAAACACATAGGGCAAAAGTTTCACATTAGACTTGTAATGATCCCTTAGATATGACACCAAAGGCACAGATAACAAAGGGGGGAAAAAACCAGCCAAATTGGACTATATGAAAAAATTTTAATTTTTTTCCATCAAAATATAATATCAACTGAATAAGAAAACAACCTATGGGAATGGGAGAAAATATTTGAAACTGTGTAACTGATAAAGCATTAGTACATAGAATATGTGAGATTTCCTAAAATTCAACAACAGCAATAACAAAACAACTTGATTAAAATAATCATCAAAGACCTTGAATAAACGTTTCTTCAATGAAGGTATATAAATGGCTAAAAAGCACACAAAAAGCTGCTCAGTATCATTAATCATTAGGGAAATGCATATCAAAAATACAATGAGATACCATCTCATAGCCATTGGGATGGCTACTATCCAAAACGTAGTATCTATCTATAGTATAGATTTCTAGTATACTATCCTAGTCTAAAATATAGTATCTATATTCAGATTTCTAGTATACTATTCTAGAAAATAACAAGTGTTAATCAGGATTTAGAATAACTAACCCTTGTGAGCTTTTCATGGGCATGTGAAATGATACAGCTGCTACAGAAAACAGCATAGCAAAAAAAAAAAAAAAAAAAAGAGAAAAAATTGCCCCAAAATTTAAAGA
>NW_006159576.1:1472249-1480229 GCF_000334495.1 Tupaia belangeri chinensis
GGCTCAAAAAAAAAGCAAAAAAAAAAAAAAAAAAAAAAAGTGTAAAAATTGCCGCAAGATTTAGAGATTCCCCTTCTCACTATATACCGCAAAGAATTGAGTGCAGGGCCTAAAAGAGGTATTTGTATGCTCATGTTCATAGCTACATTACTCGCAATGGTTAAAACATGGAAGCAACTCAAGTTTTCATAAATGAATGAGTGAATAAACAAAATGTGGTGTATACATGTAATGGACTATTAATTAGCCTTAAAAGTGAAGGGAATTCTGACATATGCTACAACATTGAGAACCTTGGGGACATTATGCTAAGTGAGATAAGCCAAAACACAAATACTACAAGATTCTACTTATATGAGATACTCAAAGTAGTCAAAGTTATAGAGACAGAAGAATGGTGGTTCCTAGGGGGAGATGGGGAGCAAGAAATGCTATTGTTCAATGTCCGCACAGTTTCAGTTCTATTGTCAACACTATAGAAACACCTCCCTTAGTGAGCAACTTAAGACCAGTTCTCCAAAGCAGGGAATTGCCTTTCTCAGTCTCTGTGAGTCTCAGGAATCCACTTTCTCTGTCTTTGTCTTCCCCCCATAGTCCGTCTGTCAGTAGTCACTACATGAAGTGTTTGCAGTCACACAAGACTACATAATTTGTTTATAAACTTGTACTTTATTATGAACCCACTGTAGTATTCAGAATAAATAAAACTGATTATGCTCAGATTTACATTATTGTGTTGTATTTACATTATTGCTTTCTGGTGCTTATCTAATGTATGCTTTTTGTACGGATAGAGTTACATTATCTAGCGTGGTGTCATCTGATATCTATTGAAAAATACAAACTTATGGGGCCACAACACACCACAAGACATCCACCTTTAAGCTCCTCACTTTTTGACAACTGAGCTTAAGGACCTAGTCACAGGAAAGGAACTCAGTCATCAAGTGAGAAATACTGTACAAATGTATTTAAAAGCACTGAACTGCACATTTAAAATGATTACTATGGCAACTATTAGGTCATTGAGAAAGTCATGATGTATTTTTCTGTTTTTCTATGCAAAAATGCATCATGACTTTTCCAATGGCCCAATATTATTTTTAAAAATTTTGCGATAGGGCATGTGCACTTGTTGGAGAGAAAGAGAGAGAGAGAGAGAGAGCGCACTTCCTGGGGGTGATGGTCATGCTGCAATCCCTTCTCCATTTACCTCTTGGGATTTTAGGCATGTACGCACATGTGCCTGGCATGTTTTTCAAAGCCACTGGCTCTAAGACACAAACCACACAGTCAGCCATGTGGGATCATCTGCGTTAACAGCCATGCCAGTGATGGCCCAAGATGGCACCTTTTATGATATATGCATTTCACCATAATTTAACCAAACAAAAACAGGCAGCTGTATCTAATTCACACACCGGACATATATACATCTCCTTGCCGTACTTCCGTATCTTGGGCTATGCAAAGAGAAAATTAGTTATTTGTCCTTAACAGAAACCCACTGGATTCTCCTTTCAATGCAAAACAAAAACTTGGATGTGAAAGTAGTAAAAGGAAGTTAAGGCCCCAATTTCGTTTCTTGCTAAGTTATATAGCGAGTTTAGGGAAGAACAGATAGGTTTCTTGGTTACCTTTCCTGAGAGAAAGTAATCTTGTTTCTTGTTTTTATTTTTGTTTTTTTTTTTTAAACAGGAGGAATGTCCTTTGTCATGGTTTGTCATGCTACTCTAGTGCTTTGCAACATCAGCCCTGCTGGGCTTTCTTCCCTCTACCTCCTCTGCCACCACCACCTTCAAACACAGCCACCTGTGGCAGAGGATAGTATCTGAACTTTTCTTCTCTTTCTTTCTTTCTTTCTTTTTTTTTGGGGGGGGGGATTGACAGGCAATTAGACAAGAAACTTGCTTCTATTATCATTCATTTTTAAACTCAGAAAGACCTCAGATGTGGCAGGAGCCTGCCAGGTGTCCTCAGATATTTACCCTCCCTCTACAGATAAAGAAAGTGAGACCAGAGAAATTAAAAGACATGCTGAGGGTCATACAACAATCCCCTCTATGGACCGCACATTAAAATGATAGAAAATGACTTATTTCTCCTGTGAACAGCCTGAATGCGAAGTGTCCTACAATCCCCTCGGTATTGATTCAGCGTCATACCCAGAGCAGCATTATTCACAATAGAACAGCGGCGATAACAACAGAACTTACTGCTAGGTGCTACATCATTTCAAATTTCTTGGGATGATCAACATGTCTTATTAATAGAAATGATTTAACTCAGTGCAGCTAGCCAAGGTGCAACGCTAATGGAAATTCAGAAGGCTTCTGACTGAGGAAGCAGCCAAACCGTGAGACTTAGATTCTTGAAGTACATTTGTGAAAGCCCACGGGAAGACAAGGAGTGAGCGTGCTGTATCTGGACTTCCTTCTGGAAAGGAACAGGAAGCCTGCAGACGTGACTGGAATCTGGCTCTGATGGAAAGAGCACCAGGCGTCAGGTACACATACAAGCAACCAAAGCCGCACCGAAGCAGAATGAAGTCCACCCTCGGTGCCACGTTTGCCTTTAATTAAACTCTTGCGATAGGGCGTGCACACTTGCCAGAAAGAGAGACAGAGAGGCAGAAAGCAAGAAATCACCCCCCAGGGGGATGGCCATGCCGCAATCCCTTCTCCCCATCTTGGGCACGCACACGTGTCCGGCGTGAGTTTTAAGCCACCGGGTCCGGGACTCGAATCGCAGTCGACTACATGGGAGTCCAGAGACACAGAATAGAAATGATTTAACTCAGTGCAGCTAGCCAAGGTGCAACGCTAATGGAAATTCAGAAGGCTTCTGACTGAGGAAGCAGCCAAACTGTGAGACTTAGATTCTTGAAGTACATTTGCGAAAGCCCACGGGAAGACAAGGAGTGAGCGTGCTGTATCTGGACTTCCTTCTGGAAAGGAACAGGAAGCCTGCAGACGTGACTGGAATCTGGCTCTGATGGAAAGAGCACCAGGCGTCAGGTACACATACAAGCAACCAAAGCCGCACCGAAGCAGAATGAAGTCCACCCTCGGTGCCACGTTTGCCTTTAATTAAACTCTTGCGATAGGGCGTGCGCACTTGCCAGAAAGAGAGACAGAGAGGCAGAAAGCAAGAAATCACCCCCCAGGGGGATGGCCATGCCGCAATCCCTTCTCCCCATCTTGGGCACGCACACGTGTCCGGCGTGAGTTTTAAGCCACCGGGTCCGGGACTCGAATCGCAGTCGACTACATGGGAGTCCAGAGACACAGCCATTACGCCAACTGCTGGTCCCAACTTTTAGTTAAACTCTTAAGAAAAAAAAGTTCTCAGTTCACCCTTTCTTTGGAATCCTTACTTGCTGTTTTACAATGACTTTCAATGAGAAGGATGCTGTTTGACGTACTCCATGGATCTGCTGCTGAAAGGAGTTACGACATGGTTTGGAACTGTGTCCGAGAGCAAAACCATCTGACCTTCTTGGCTTAAACTCTGGATACAGTTTATGGAAAACAAGACTCCCTTCCCTTCTCTAGAGGAGAGTTTGGGAGAGTTTCTTTGAGATCCTCCCTAAGAGCTTCCTGTTGAGAGGGCTGATTCTAAGTTACGATGTCTAGGACAACTAAAATCATCAGAATGCGATGCCATGCAGTTTGGTGTCATCAGCCCTTTTTCTGAGTTCCTGCGCAGCTGTCCTGAGTCATGTTTACTACTGGTGGAAATGACACTGAGTGACTGGGTTCACTTTCCTATGACAAATGGCTGTTCTGTTTCATAGTACTTGCAGCTCTCAAAACCTTCAATGCCAGTTGTTTCAAACCTAATGTCATGTACTGGTTTTAAAAGTTATCAAGGGTTTGGGACCAGCAGTTAGCGTAATGGCTATGTCGCTGGACTCCCACGTAGTTGACCGCGGTTCACGTCCTGGATCCGGTGGCTTAAAACTCACACTGGGCACGTGTGCGTGCGTGCCCAAGATCCCGAGAGGAGAATGGAGGAGAAGGGATTGTGGCGTGGCCATCCCCCCTGGGGGTTGATTTCTCGCTTTCTGTCTCTGTCTCTCTCTGTCTGTCTGGCGAGTGCATGCGCCCTATAGCAAAAACCTCTTAAAAAAAAAAAGGTTATCAAGGGATCTCTGTTGCCTTGAGAATGCCCGAGTTCTAAGATAAGGCCCCAAGTCTCTCTACCCATCTCTCTAGATCCACGGCCCCCACCATCTGCTCCTCTTTGACACGACTACCTTGATCTAGTCTCCATTTCAGAGACTTTCTCACCCATCCCCGCACTCTGCCTGGGGCGACCCCACTCCTCGGTTTATCTCGTCTTGATATGTTCCTGCTGCCTGCCCTTCTCCCACTCCCATGTAAAAGTGATCACTTCTGGCCCAGACTACGGTGGCATGCACTGGAAGACACTGCTGCTCAAAGGCTGAGGACTGGGTTCGATTCCTGGCCCACCCTAAAGAACTGGGGTGTGGT
Organism: Tupaia belangeri chinensis; assembly: GCF_000334495.1. NCBI lineage: Eukaryota > Metazoa > Chordata > Mammalia > Scandentia > Tupaiidae > Tupaia > Tupaia belangeri. The sequence continues at coordinate 1,476,746 of NW_006159576.1, forward strand.
GGCATACACCTGTAGTTCTAACAACTAGGGAGGCTAAGGCAGGAGGATTGTGACATGTGTCCCAGTCTAAAAACACAACCTCCCCCCCCACACACACATCATACATACACACATGCGTGCACATATGTGCATGCCACTCAAAGGCCACTCCCTAGACTCTCCTCCCTACCTCCATGATATCATCTGTTTGGTCTGATTTTGGTTATTCATGTATTTCCACCCCCTGCTAAGTAGTGAGCATGTTAAAGGGAGGGATCGAGTGCTAATTTTATTTCTAATATCTGAGACAGTTCTTGGCACACGGATATCCAATATGTGCTTGCTGAATGGGTATGGGAATAGAAGAAAAAAAAGAGTTGTACACAAATCCTGACAGACAGCGAAGGAAAGATTTTATGACATGACCATGCCCCATTGAGAGTTCTCTCTCTCTCTCTCTCTCTCGGCATATGTGCCCTCTGTCAATGTTTTTTATAAAGGGGAGGTGGGGGGGGAGGAAAGACTCCTAAAGGATACAGCCTAAATCGTTATGAAACAAAAATAAAAACCAACTAAATGTATGAAAGCACAATGTATAACGTGTCTTTTTCTTCCATCTTCTACACTGGAATAGAAAAGACCAAGACATGTGAAGTGCAGAGAAACTGGATGAGACAACTGATGTCTCTACACCTGGAATCAGAAGATCTAGATCCGAGTTTTAGTTCTACTGCTTTCTGCCTACTTAACTCCGGGCAATTTACACTTACAAAATTAAATCCATATCCCACCTCATTCCAGAACAAATCTCAGGTGCTATTACTAGCTGTCAAGGGACACCCAGCTGAGCTTTTCTCTTCCCTTTCTAGATTTGTTTGGAGATGAAAACAGCCGCAGTATCTGCCTCACAGTGTGTGGGCGCCAAGGAGCAGGTGGGCGTGGTGAAGGGAAGGGGTTATCACAGGAGGTAAAGAGAGAAATTCAAGGGTCATTACCTTGGGCCAGGCTAGCAGCAGGTGTCAGAAACTCAGCACTGCCCCAGCCCACCCCACCTAACCTTTCCATGAGCTCAGAACTACTCACGTACCTTCCCTCTGTCAACCAACTTCAGTCCCCACGGGTCGAGGGATCATAAACTATTGTCCACACACGGCAAAGAAACAAATGCTCCTTCGAGGCAGAGACACAAATCCAGTACTCAAGAACATGTTCCATCATATACCCCACCCAGCCCAACCAATACTGGGTCTCCCGTGGGGCTGGCTGGCACCCACTCACTATATCCTAAGGTGGGATTTATGGGCAAGAGTGTTGAGGAAAGCCTCAGAGTCAGGGTCCTGGCTACTTAGAATTGACAGGATCAAACGGAACTTGTCACTTCTGACTTGAAATGAGGCTTGGAATAGAATTGAATTTTTCATGCATGGAAAATAGCTGAAAAACTCACGTTGGAATATTTATTTTGCAACTGTTTATGAAGCATTATCCCTTCACATCCAAGTTGGCTAGCCTGGGATCTACAGGAAGTATTAAAAATCAAAGATTATGCGCCTTCAGCATTATGCTAAAGATTGCATTCATTGGCTCGACTCACAAATATTTCCGTAGTACTTCTGACCTGCTAGGGCAGGAGGCTAGGGACTGGGGACAAAGCTGTGGCCTAGAGCAGATAAGACCTTCCTAACAACTGTGATGCCAGTAGGAGGACTACGGAGGGGGTGCCTAATAAAATCTGGAGAAGAAGAGGAGCTGGTGGGAGGGTCGGGGGGAGTCAGGAGAGGGGACTGCAGGACTGCACCATCCAGGGAAGAAGGGGGGCGGTGCTGAGCCAGAGGGGAACGGGGAGGGAAGTCACATAAGCAGGGGACACCTCCCCATGCAACAGGAAGCCCCTGTGTGAGTATCGTGATCAGAATGTACTAGAAAACCCAGACAGGCCTGCCACGGTGGCACAGCAGGAACAGTGTGCTCCCTGACGCTGAAGCCACATGAGAAGGTCCCAGGTTCGTGTTCCCAAGTCTCCCTGTTCACACCAGACACACGTCCCTGTGCTCGTGGTCTGAGCTCGTTGGGGCTGAGAAGTGGAACGCAGTGTGAAGACCCTATTGGGTGTGCTGTCTCTCTTCTTGGTCTCTCTCATGGAAGAAACAGATAAACAAAAAAAATTTTTTTAAGCCCAAACAAAAGCAAAAGGTGACTTTAGCACATAGGGTGTGGTGAAAAATACACACAAGTGGACAGGGGTGGAAGAGGGAGTCGGCGCTGTTGTCCGATCCCCTTTGTTTTATGGGCTAAGACACAAGGCCTCAGAAGGGAAGCGACGTGACACAGATGACACAGAGGGTGACTGGCAGAGCCTCGTTTCTGTGACGCTTAGCCAGCGGGCCCTTTCTGTAATAGAACTAGAGTGTGACACGCAGCCACAGCCCTCTGTCTTCAGGTGTGGCTACGTAACCATAGAGCTGACGTGGCTTTTTCCACCACCTTAAACTGAATGATGGGCAGCCGGTGGCATGATGGTGAAGGCGCTGGGTGCCACGTGGCTCAGTGCACAGTATGCGTCCCTCACCCGGTGGCTTGAAAAACATGCCCGCTGGGACCAGCAGTGGCATAATGGTTACGTCACTGGACTCCCATGTAGTCGATTGCAGTTTAAGTCCAGGACCCCGGTGGCTTTAAATTCACACCGGGCACATGAGTGAGCATGTCCAAAATGCCGAAGGAGAATGGAGAAGAAGGGATTGTGGCATGGCCATCCCCCCAGGGGATGATTTTTCACTTTCTGTTTCTCTGGCTAAAGAAGAAGAAAAACATGCTGGGTGTATGTGCAGGAGTGTCCAAAATCCCGAGAGGAGAACGGAGAAGAAAGGATTGCAGCATGGCCATCCCGCTGGAGGTGGTGGTGGGTAAGGGGGTAGGGTGCTTTATCATCCCCACCCCAACTCCATCTCTCTCTGGCAAGCACAGATGGCCTCTCCTAAAATTTAAAAATAAAATTAAAAAAAGAAAACATAAAAAAACAAAAACAAAAACCGATACCACGAACAATAGCAACAGTGACTGACTAGACATCTGCTATGTGCTGACAACTCGCTAGGTGCTTTCCACGTCTGAGCGTCATGACAGTCTTGTAAGGGAAGTATTAGTTTTATGGCTGAAAATGTTGAGACTCAGAATACTTTTTCAATTGTCCTGGGTCACAGAGGATTCCTTCCGTGGGATCAGCAGCTACAGACATCCTCCGACTCCCTTCCTTACCACTAAGCAAGAGGGATTCTAGGTTTTCTTATTATCAAATGCTAAATTATGGCTTCATGCAAAACATTAGAATGAGAAGGGAGAGCTTTCTCTCTCTAAACAAAAAAAACAAAACAAGGAACCAGCAGTTAGTGTAATGGTTTGAGTCTCGGACCTGGTGGCTTAAACTCACGCCGGGCGCATGTGCGTGCGTGCCCAAGATCCCAAGAGGAGAATGGAGGAGAAGGGATTGCAGCGTGGCCGTCTC
>NW_006159576.1:1481212-1491986 GCF_000334495.1 Tupaia belangeri chinensis
GAGGAGGCGCTACTGTTCTATAAAAAAAAAAAAAAAAAAAAAAAAAAAACTCTCTCTCTCAAAAAAAAAAAAAGGTCCTTTACATGGTCTGATCTATAATCTCAGCTGACTACAGGAAACAGACTGATTTCTGAAAGGATGGGCACTGGAGGGAAAGAAAAAGATCATCTTGGACCAACCTACTCTTGACTCCCCTAACTGATAAAAATAAACATTTATTTTCTTCTTCTCCTTCTGTATTCTCCTCCTCCTCCTTTATTGAACTGAGAAGAGTGTGTAGAAAGAGAGAGGGTCTTACCATATCACAGTCCTTCCTGCCCTGGATTCCCAGCCGGGCAGGCCTACGGATGAGCCCTGCTCTGTCAGCCTATTTAGGCTGGTGCGGGAACTGAATCCAGGCTTCCCGTGAAGCCCCAGCCAGCTCACAGTGGAGATATCCCACTGGTGCCACCACAGCTGGGCCAGAAAAATGGGGTTACAGTTAATTTAATATAGCAAACAATCCAAGAACTGGAAACTGTTAGAAAGTAGGAGAAACAAAACCAACCAACCGAATGGCAAAAGTCTGGTCCTGATGAAACTGTTACGTAGCCAGAGAGAAAAATAAAAAACTAGGATGATCTTGGAAGCAATCGTAAACCCTTTGAATAAACCATGTACATCATGCAGAAAATTTCAGGAAACAGCTGTTATTCATTTTTAAGGAGATAGAGATACTCCCGTTAAGAAGCACGAACAGACCAAGATGCACCAACTCTGGGACAGGGACATAAGATCGTCCTAGCCTACAGAAAACAGCAGAATCAGCACTGCAGAAAATCAGGTTAGTGAGTCAGAAAGAGATGCAAGAAACAGATATGGAGGGTCGAGAGAGAATCAGACGTTGCAAAGGTGGGGAAGGAAGATGGCAGAGAAAATGAACCTGGAGGGTAACCCGAAAGCAAAGGGAGTCCTAAGGGGAGAAGAACAAAAGAAAACAGCGAACTGTCCAAAACTTAATGGCAAAACCAGATACAAAGAAGTCCTTGGATGAAAGATGGAAATGTTCACCGAGTTCTATGTTATATTTGTAAGCCAAAAATGCACAAAGGCATGTTTAAGGCAAACAAAGCATTCTTAAGTCGAAAAGCTGATCACTTTCAATAGGTGAAAATAAGGACCACTTTAGTTTTTCCCTCTGTAAAAATGGAGTCTAGCAGAGGAAAATGGGGATGAGAACAGAAGGACCGGGGGAGGAGGGGCCTGGAGCGGGCTACATGTACAGAACAGTTCTATGGATGTACATACCCCAAGAGGATTCTGTGTGCACCAGTATCACCCCAAAACATTTCTGCAAAAGTCATAATCTGTTGCCCCAAATTATCAGGGACAGAGGAATGGCAAAATCTTTTAATGGGGGGATATTAATGTTGCACTGGGTTTGGATGACTGTGAAATCTGGTTTTCATTGGGCAAAAAGTAAGCAACATTAGCACTTCAGGGGAGAACAGCTGCTGATTTAAAAAAATCATAAGGGGCCAGTAGGTGGTACAGTGGTTAAGGCGCTAGACTCCCACATGGCTGACCAAGGTTCGAGTCCTTGCCCCGGCAGTTCATTTACACACATCCTCCCCAAACCCCATCTCTCTCTGTGAGTGCATCTGCCCTAGAGCAAATTAATAATAATGATAAATAAATAAATAAAATAAAATAAATAATTTAAAAAGTCATAAGTAAAAAGTCCTAAGTATTCATCTTGATGAATCTAAAAGATTATTAAAATGAAAGAGAAATATAAGTGAAACCTCAAAACTTAGGAAAAAGAGGGACCAGCAGTTAGCGTAATGGCTATGTCGCTGGACTCCCACGTAGTCGACTGCGGTTCGAGTCCTGGACACGGTGGCTTAAACTCACGCCGGGCGCGTGTGCGTGCGTGCCCAAAATCCTGAGAGGAGAATGGAGGAGAAGGGATTGCGGTGTGGCTATCCCCCTGGGGGCTGATTTCTCGCTTTCTGTCTCTGTCTCTCTCTGTCTGTCTGGTGAGCGCACGTGCCCTATAGCAAAAACCTCTCAAAATAAAACAAAAACAAACAAACAAACAAACAAAAAAACACCTAGGAAAAAGAAAATTTTAAGACCCTCAGGATAAATGAACAAAGCATAGGTAAAGTAGAGAACAAAAAGTCAAAAGGTGCACAGAATTACTTATGTTCTTTTTTTTGAGAGATTTTTGCTATAGGGTCTGTGTGCTCACTGGAGAAACAGATAGACAGAAATTAAGAAATCACCCCCCAGGGGGGATGGTCATGCTGCAATCCCTTCTCCTCCATTCTCCTCTCGGGATCTGGGGCACGCACGCACACGTGCCTGGAGTGAGTTTTAAGTCGCCAGGTCTGGGACTTGAACTGTGGTCGACTACATGGGAGTCCAGCAATATAACCATTCCACCATCAGCATTAAAGGTAAAGGATATCGGCTTTACTGTCAAGAGGCACAGTGACTCTTCCCATCAAGCATATCAATGACCTTCTAGAAGCCCAATTCAATGGATGCTTCCTCGCCAGTCATCTGACAGAAGGTAACACTCCTCATCCCTTTCCGTATCTCCCCTTGCCCTCTTTCCATATCTGTCTTCTGACTTTCCTTCCACCTGAACAGTTCCTGTTCTTCTCATTTCACTTCTGTATCCAAAACACAGGGTCAAGTATACAGAGGAGACGCCCAAGAAATGTGTTCAAATTGAATAATAAAAACAACAAGAGTAGAGGGCCAGCAGGTGGTGTGGCGGTTAGGGAGCTGGACTCCCACGTGGCTGACCGTGGTTCAAGTACTAACCCTTACGGCTTGCTTTCTCATTTTCCCTCTCTCTCTGTCCTCTCTAGTGAGTGTGTGTGCAGAATTTAAAAAAAAAAAAAAAGAGATAAATAAAATTAAATAAATAATTCTATTTAAAAAAGAGCAGGAAGAAAGCACAAAAGACGATACTAAATTAGGTAACAATCTATTTCAAAAAATTAATCATCAAAACATGCAAAAAAAAATAGCCATGAGGTAGCCTTTTCATTCTTAATTCAATAAACAGAATTTTAAAAAAGTAACGTCTTCCAGGGCCGGCAGGTGGTGTGGCGGTTAAGGCAGCTGGATACCACACGCTGACTACGTGGTTGGAGTCCTGCACCTAGTGGCTTGAAAAACAGGCCAGGTGCACGTGGATGCCTGTCCAAGATCCAGAGAGGAGGGAGATATGGAGAAGAGAGGCATCAGGATCCAGAGAGGAGGGAGATATGGAGAAGAGAATGAGGCATCGCCATCCCCCGGGGGGCTGCATTCTCACTTTCCCTATCTCTCTCCCTCTCTCACTCTGTCAAACACATGTGCCCTGTAGGAAAATTTTAATATAAAATAAAAAATAACACCCTCCTTGCTGGTGTGGCTCTTAGTTCCTCTCATATCAGCATCTACACACGCTGCCGGTGGAAAGCACCAGGCAGTGCGGGTCAGAAACACACCCATCAGCCCAGTGATCCTGCTCCGGGAATTTCTCTAAGGAAATCAATCAATAGAAGAAAACAGCTATATTTGGGGACGTGCTTACAGAAATATTACACACTATAGAATAATGAAAATAGGAAATAGGTTCATGCTCAGCAACAGGATGTGAGCTACGGAAACTCGTCTGAAGTACTTCCACGCATCCATCACAATTTAGCATGGCGACTGTAAAGGGAATCGAACTGCTAAGAAGGGCTGACGGTGTAATGCCAAGAAAAAAGAGCAACGCAAAATGGAATTCTGTACAGATTACTACTTGCACCTGGTCAAAGACAGAAAGCATCTCACAAAAATGAAACATGTTGTGATGATAGGACTAAGTCTGTTTCTTTTTATTTATTTATTTGCTTATTTTAGAGAGGTTTATGCTATAGGGGGCATGTGCTTGCCAGAGACACAGAGAGAGACAGAGAGACAGAAAGTGAGATATCACACCCCCCCCAAGGGAGGATGACCACACCACAATCCCTTCTCCTTTAATCTCTTCTCGAGACTTGGGGCATGCATGCACACACGCCTGGCATGAGTTTCAAGCCGGCGGGTCCGAGACTCGAACGCGGTCGACTATGTGGGAGTCCAGCCATGTAATCATTCCGTCAACTGCTGGTCCCGTCTATTTCTTTTAAAACAAAATTTTATGAAATGAGACACAGGTTGAATACTGGTTCTGCACTGTATTCGCTGCCCTACCTTAGGCAAGGAGCTTAACTTCTATGAATTTAGCCTATGGTATTACTATTCCTTAGCAGATTTTATTAAATTAATGTATGCAATAAACACATACACACCTGGCATTGTTAGAAGCACTTTACAAATAGTAACCTGTTTAATCATCCAAACAACACTTGAAAATGAGGCACAAATGGGATCTGTAATCAAGAGCGTCAATGGCACGGTAAGAATTTCCGACAGCTTTCCAATGTCCATGGGATAAAACGAACAGGAACGGCGACTGCTGACGCTTACGGAGCGTCTGTCTTGTGGCAAGCCTTGGGCCAGGTGCCATCCTTGCATTACCTTATGCTGTCCTTACAACAACCCTATTGGGAAGATTATCGGTGTGTCCTCAGGAAGTTCAGGTTCAGTTAGGTTCTGTAACACTCTAGGGAATGAGGGAGTGAAAACTGGACCCCGGGTCTGTCTGGGTTCACAGCCGTGTGCTGTGCCACTGTATGGCCAGTGTCTTCCATTTTGTTAGCATGGTGTATGAAGTCCTTCGAACCTACACCTTGCCCACGATCTGATCGCTCCAGACCCAGGAGAATTCTGAGTGAGCACCATGATCTTTTGAGTCTCTAGCCTCTGCTCCTACTGTTCCTCACCCGTCTTCCTCAAACTCCTATGTATACCTCAAAGCCCCACCCTCCCAAGGCATAATGAACCGTTCCCTTACTGTTCTCTTTAGACAGTAATATGTGCTTATAAGGCACCATGCAGTTGTTTTTTTTTTTTTTTTCTTAAGAAGTTTTGCCTTAGAGCACCTATGCTCCTCACTGGAGAGAAACAGAGACAGTGAGAGGGAAAGTGAGAAATAATCCCCCGGGGAGGATGGCCATACCACGATCCTTTCTCCATCCTCCTTCTTGGATCTTGGGCACACATGCACGTGAGTCTGGTGTGATTTTGAAACCACCCGGTTTTTTTTTTTTTTTTCTTAAGAAGTTTTGCCTTAGAGCACCTATGCTCCTCACTGGAGAGAAACAGAGACAGTGAGAGGGAAAGTGAGAAATAATCCCCCGGGGAGGATGGCCATACCACGATCCTTTCTCCATCCTCCTTCTTGGATCTTGGGCACACATGCACATGAGTCTGGTGTGATTTTGAAACCACCCGGCCCAGGACTCGGACTGCAGTCGGCCATATGGGAGTTCATCTGCTGGCCCCAAGGCAGCATGTACTACTCATACACTGTTTTTATACTTCTTTACTAGCCCGTTTCTTCCAGATTATGAATTTCCCAAAGATAAAGACCACATTTTACATAATTTTGCAAGTGGTTACATTGCTGGCTTCAAGTACAGGTCTGCACTTGACAAGGACCCAGCAATTACTCGGAGCATGGAGAAATACTTCCAGCGTGGACGATGTTTCCAGGAATGACTGGTCATCATCGAAGCATCATCTGCTGCGTGCAAAGGCTGAAGCACCAGGAGTTCACATTTCTCTGAATTGCTCTTCCCAGAGCTGAAGGGCGCTCAGTGAAATGAGAACATGAAGGGGACTGTCCCACTGAGAAGGCTTCTCTGGAGCACTAAGTTTGAGTCAGGAGTGCGTAGTACTACGAGTTTACCTGCCAGCCCCGACTGCTCACTGACTTGCTGCTTCTTCTAGAGAGAGAGCTCCCGCGACAGGACTGTGGGGACTCCTCAATACACAACTGTGGAGAGCGGCCAATCTGAGTAAACCACACACAACCAAGGAGAGTAACTGGTGTGTAACTGGCGAAGGTGATTAGTGCATACGTGTGTGAGTGAATAAATGAGTGATTTTGAGACATTTTTCTCTTCCCAAGTTCTTTTTTTAAAAGTGTTCCATTTTTTAAATTTTTTACTAATTATTTTTAAAAAATTATTTATTAATTTCTTCTGTGAGAGAGAGAGGAGAGAGAAAGAGGGAGGGGAGAGAGAGAGAGGCACCACCAGCTAGGTCTCCATGCTGCATTCCAGCTGGGTATCATACAGCTGCATATGCCCAGTCTGTACCGGGAGGACTCAGGACGTGAGCCAAAGACCTTCCTGTGAAGGTCCAGCTGCATTCTTGCTGTGCCACCATCTGGCCTCTTTTCCTAGGGTTTTGGTAAGAGGTTTTAGTTTGGAGAGTGCCCTACTGTAGCAGTACCAACTTTATAAGATAGCTCAATTGTCTGGCACTCCTTGAATTTTACGTACAACTTGAATTTACAACCTAAAAGGTAAACCACTGACACTTCTATGTTGAATCTGTCTCACTCTCCTCAGTGACTGGGAAATTAGCGAAAGCTCAAATTTCAGAAAGGATTTTTTTTTTCTCTTTAGAAATAGAACCTTTTGAAAAAGTAAAAATATTTCCTACATAAACATTCTTAGAAAACACACAAAATAAAAAGATTCCTTGGGTGGACATGTTCTCTTTTTATCCTCAGGTCAGTCATACGCTGAACAACTATTATTAGAAGGCTTAGTTGATAAAGATGTTTTCAGAAAGGGAAATAAGATGTGGGGTCCTGTGAGTTCAAAGCTAATTTTAATTATACAGGCTACTGGGGTTACTGAGATATGCCAAACATTTAGCTAATTAGCAGGCTCTTGAGACAAGAGGGCTGCCTAGAGATAGACAGAGTTTTTTCTCATTAATAAGTGATAACAAATTCTAGTTACGTACAACTTGAATTTACAACCTAAAAGGTAAACCACTGACACTTCTATGTTGAATCTGTCTCACTCTCCTCAGTGACTGGGAAATTAGCGAAAGCTCAAATTTCAGAAAGGATTTTTTTTTTCTCTTTAGAAATAGAACCTTTTGAAAAAGTAAAAATATTTCCTACATAAACATTCTTAGAAAACACACAAAATAAAAAGATTCCTTGGGTGGACATGTTCTCTTTTTATCCTCAGGTCAGTCATACGCTGAACAACTATTATTAGAAGGCTTAGTTGATAAAGATGTTTTCAGAAAGGGAAATAAGATGTGGGGTCCTGTGAGTTCAAAGCTAATTTTAATTATACAGGCTACTGGGGTTACTGAGATATGCCAAACATTTAGCTAATTAGCAGGCTCTTGAGACAAGAGGGCTGCCTAGAGATAGACAGAGTTTTTTCTCATTAATGTGTGATAACAAATTCTAGTTAAATACACATTTTCACTCTCATAAATTTATTTGTTTTTTTTTTTCTCAAATTCCAATAACACGAACTAATTAAAACTTAAAAATCAGAAGTTAAGACTAGGGATAGTCCCTTTTCAACACGATGACCCAACATCAACCACCATATTAAGAAACTTTTAGGAAAGTGAAAAATTGTTAGTATTATGATACTGTATTTGTAATTATGTTCAAAGGTCTGAAATTGGAATTAATAAGAGCCATTATTTCTAAGCATTCAATGAATGATGTTCGGCAAAACAGTAAAACCATAGCTAATAAGAAATGGAGTGCTGGAACCCTCTAGAAACTGGTAAGTTCTTGGGGTACATGATATAGATAGAAATGAAGAATACAGAGATAAGAGGAATGAGAGTTACATTTCAGTCAGTATTCAATATGTGTTGTAGTATACTAGGTGTTTCACAAAAATCACCTAATTTATTCCTTAAAACAATCTGGAAAAAGAAAAATGACTATTCTTATTTTGTAGATGAGGGCTCAAGGCACATGGTACACGACATTACATAAGACCATCCAGTCAGAAAGTAGTATGGCTAGGACTGATGACAAAGCCTACTTTTCTTAGGGTCCTTAGGGATGACAGCCCATATCTGGGAAGATTTTATGAGCAACGTAACATTTTATTTCTCAGGATTAGATACATTCAGCCTTTTGGGTATCTGGTACTTACAAAGGTGTTTTCCTCAGAAAACGAGTATGAGGTGAATATGTTTCTCTGTCAGCTTTTCTTTTAGATCGGGGATTAGACCCAAGGGCACAGTGGAGATTTCTGGTCAGTAGGAGTTCTCACAGTGCTTTTCATGTAAAGTGGCAACCTAATATTTGAACAGGCTGGTAGTCCTAAGAGCAGACTGTTATTTCCAAAGATGGCGGCTACAGTATCTTCCATGGCCCATATTCCTTTGCAATGCAACCTTGCCACTTCCCATCAAACGGCTGAGTCTATTTTCCGCCCCCTTCAATCCAGACATACTCTGTCTGCTCTGACAAACAGAACTAGGAGTGCCATTGCCTGCAGGAAGCCAGTTGTCAGGTGGGAAGCGTGGTCAACCTCAGACCACCACTCTGTGAGAAGTCCAAGCCATGAGAAGTTTCACATAGAAACTTGTCATCATCTGAGCTTTCAGCCAGCTCACATCCCCAGTCCTGGCAGTGAGCCTCCCACCATCCAGCCCAGTTGAGCCTTACGGTGACTACAACCAGTCCACATCGAAACGCAGTGCACTGAGAGACTGTAAGCAGGAACCATTAGCTGAGCTCAGTCGCCTCACAGACCCCAGAAATAATAATAAGCACAATATTTTGCAGAGATTTGATATGCAACAATAAATAATCAAAACTGTAGTTTTGGGTGGTTAGTTTTCTTCCAGGGTAAAGCGACTGTATTTCTTTGACACTTTCTAGAGGGATATATTAAAATATCATTTATACCCAAAGTGGTGGCTATGCTATAGGCGAATTTAATAAATTATCTTGTGAGTTATTGCCTGAAAAAAACTGAGGAACTCTAATCCATCTACATAAACATTCTACGTACATTTTGCACGACTTCTCAATGAATAGGCTATTCAGGGGTGTTATGTTCCAGAGCTGATGCTTTTATTTTTACCCAGAAAACAGAGTGGGCTTTTTTTTTTTTTTCCCCAAAATGACTAGATATATTTGGAGTTCGTTTACCACAAGGCTGTCAAACAAGTCTCATTTTTTAAAGCAATAACCAAAACACGACAGTCCCTGACCAACTTCAGAATTGCCGATAGCCCGGTTTAGGTTTGGATGACTTGCCAACTTCAATCTAAGCTGATAAGAGAGAACTGAGCACGAACAATTCCGAGTCAAAGATGAAATAAAACGCTGGGCACAGAGGGATGCTTCAAAACTACGTGTAGCTTTAGGATAAGAAAAATTAATGTTTAGATTAAAAAGTAGTTTTTTCTAGGGGCTGTCCAAAGGCTAGCACAGAATTAGCCAAACGTCCTCAGCTTCTGGATATATTGTTCAGTTTTGGATATTTTTAACAATGACCTTAAAGGCCGAGCAAGATGATGTTGAATCATCAAAGAAAAACTTCCTGACATCTGAAATCCTGCATTTACTAACAAGGAAGGGGCAAATACATGTTTCAGAAACTTCCAACAACATGACAAAAATCAAATTTAAATGACAGCCATTTTCCTGAACAATGGGAATAGTTTCACAGTGGTATATTATGTTTTGTTTTGTTTTGGCTTTTGCCATAGGGCATGCATGCTTGCTGAAGAGAGACAGAGAAAGGGAAAGTGAAAATCCCCCCTGGGGGAGGGATGGCTACATCAAAATCCCTTCTCCAGTCTCAATTTTGGGCACACATGCTTATATGCCTGGCATGATTTTCAAGGTGCTAGGTCTAAGACTTGAACCGTGGTTGATGTTGTGGGAGTCCAATGCCTTAAATGCCATGTGACCTGCTGGTTGCCCCCCTCTTTTTTTTTAGAGAGAGATTTTTTGCTATAGGGTGTGTGTGCTCACTAGAAAGAGACAGACAGACAGCAAGAAATCACCCCCCGGGGGGATGGTCACACTGCAATCCCTTCTCCTCCATTCTCCTTTTGGGATTTTGAGCACCCACGCACACACAACCTGGTGTGAGTTTAAGCTGCTGGGTCTAGGACTTGAACTATGTGGGAGTCCAGTTTCATATCATTATGCAATCCACTGGTTCCCCTCCACACACACACCTATTATAAAGTGTCGTTGTTCTAGTTTTGTTATAGGATGTGTTTGATCACTGAAGAGAGGAGAGAGAGAGAGAGAGAGAAACCACCTAGGGGGAATGGCCATGCCAAAAGTCCCTTCTCCTCCATGCTCCTCTAGGGATTTTTGAGCGTGTATATACACATTGTTTGATGTGTTCCTCAAGTTGCCAGGTCTGGGACTCAGTTTGCAAAGGTGGCCATGTGGGATCCAGCTGCCTTAACCACCACACCATCAGCTGACCCAGGAAGAAAACATTTTAAGTGCAGAAAATTAAAAAAAAAAAATCTTTGTCAGCAGATGAAGTGGTGGTTAAGGTGCTAGACACTCCCATGGTTTGAGTCCTGAACCTGGTGGCTTCCTTTCTCACCTTTCCCCCTGCCTCTCTCTCTCTCTCTGTGTCTCTCTCTGGTCAAATTAAAATAAATGAGTGAATAAATAAAATTAAATAAATAATTCTTTTAAAACAATCTCCCACAACCCTGTCACCCAAAGATACAATGCTTCATACCTTTTTGGTCAGTTAATACCAATAAACCTCTTACAGAGATTCATCTCATGAGCTGATCACTGTATACTGTGTGTAACACAACACACTGAAATAGCATTTGCTTACACAATCAGAACCCAAAGATACTTTGCGTG
>NW_006159576.1:1492004-1494685 GCF_000334495.1 Tupaia belangeri chinensis
GTGTGTGTGTGGAGTATGGTCATGCCGCAATCCTTTCTTTTCTACTTCTCCATCTTGTTGGGATTTGGGGAGTACATGTACACATGCCTGATGTATTTTTCAAGTTGCTGGGACCAGCATTTCAACTGCAGTTGGCCATGTGAGAGATCTGCTTGATCACTAAGCTATGGGGCCCACCCAACAAACTTTCTTAATTCTGATATGATTTCTTCGTTGGGAAAAAAAGAAAAACAGATAAGAATGAACACAAACAAAAAAAACAAAACAACAAAAAGATGGAAAAAAAGATGTCACCAAAGCAAAGGATACAATTAAAATTGGGAGATAAAATGAGAAACTTAAGATCGAATCACCCTGAAATATAGTAGGAAAGGTACACTGTATACATTTTATGATAACTTCATGACAAATTAAGATGTTAGAGCTGAAAGTCAATTTTCCATGGAAACCAACGGTGTGAGAATAATTACTATAATAACCCAAATTTATATAAAAAGTAAATGAAGAAAGTTTTAATAACTAACTCTAAGTTTAAAATAAAACAGGCTGTGGTGGTATGTAGACAGCACCACCAACCAGCAGGCTTGAGGCCACATGGGAGGTGCGGGTTCGGTTCCTGGGCCAACCTGAACGTCAGGGCCATTGCACACCCCTCTGAGCATAGCTGATTGAAAGGCTGGGGCAGGAGGATTTCGACTCCTGAGACCTTGTCAAAAATACCTGTCTCCTTCTTTCTTTCATAAATGTAAAGAAAGAAAAAAGAAGAAATAATAGCTACCCTTTTCCACTTATCCCTGTGGATACATTGATTTTTGCCTAAAAGCAGTGTAAAACATCACCATATCGCAAATGCTTAGATGCAGAAGAACCTTTCCATTTAAAGAGAATATTCACCATTCCTCCAAATAAGAAACTATTGTTATTATAATAGGCAATCTCAACGTACTTTTCAAATTAGCCGATACTTTAACAAGTAACTTTGATAACAGTTTGTACAATAAAATGAATAAAACCAGTAATGCCCAGTAGAGGACTTTTCTCACCATTTACTAGACTGCAAGATGCCCTGGTTAAAGCAGGGAGCTTAGAAGTTGTGATCTTCTCAGTCCACAGGTTGAGTAAGGCTGTACCTCTTCAGAAGTTGAAACCTGTGAGTGACCCAAACCATCTAGCAGCCAGTGAAGCTATCAGTTCGGCAATATTTATACTCTTGATTCAGCCACTGTTGGACTAAGTGATGAATATTCCAAAACTGTTCAAAACAACACAAGCCAGTTCTTGGGCCAGCAGGTGGCATGGAATTTAAGGTGCAGAATCCCACGTGGCTAACAGCAGGTACGACACCCAGACGCAGTGGCTTGAAAATCACACTAGGGGTGTGTGTGTGTGTGTACATGCCCAGAATCCTGAAAGGAGAATGGAGAAGGGATTGCTGTGTGGCCATCCCCTCAAGGGGTGATGACTCACTTTCCCTCTCACTGTGTCTGTCTGTCTCTCTTTCTCCAGGGAGGGAACATAGCCTATAGTAAGGGGGGAAAAATGCTACCCCAGCTCTGTATCCCAAATGAATGGATGCACAGATGGCTAGGTGGATGAACAACTGAAGACTATTTTAATCTGAGGCAATTTCAGTGAATGGCATAATTCCTTCCATCTTAAATAATGTTCCTGTGGGGAACTATCTCAGCTCTAATTCAAGCAGCAAGATAAGGGGCCAACTTACCTGAACAAGGTCCAAGAGGCCACTACTTAGGAATTCTTCAGGGAGCTCCCCATGTTACATGTTATATTTGTGTAAGAGTGGAATTAAATTCTTTAGTTCTACCTTTTCTCTCTTAAATTCCCATGAAAGAAAAACAAGATTCCAGAAAGGGAAACATAAGAAATACAATCTATTCATTAATTCAGCAAATATTTATTAGTACCTGCTCTATGTTAGGTTCGGCACAAAACGGACCAAGCTCTCACCTCATGGACCTACATTCTCATTTGTAATCACATTTAGAAAGTGCAAAGTCACTAGAAATCAAAGAAGTACAAATCAAAACAAAAAGAAACAAATGTGGAAGCGTGGTCACTTTAATGACTAAGTCACCTGCTGGCCCCAATATTAGATTTTGATTTTAATGTCCATTTGGCTATTAAAGCTCTTACAGTCAGCTCCTGTGTCCCTTTGACATATCACTGTGTGTGTGTGTGTGTGTGTGTGTGTGTACGTGTGTGTGTGTGTGTGTACGTGTGTGTGTGTGTATTTCTTAACTTTCCGACACTATAAGATACTTCAGGAACCTTTTATATGAGGGGGTCTTTGAAAAGTTCAGAGAAAATATGTACCATGAAAAAACTAGGCATGGATTTCAAAATTACTTTATACCAAAGTAATCTCATACTTCAATTCCATTTTTCCATGAGCTTCTGGAAGTGCTTGTGTATATTTCTCAGCCCTAGAAACAGCCATTTCTCCTAAGAGCTTTGGTTCTTGTTATTGAAGAATGGTATACTGGAGACAAGATCTGGGTGTTGGGTGTGTCTGTTGCTAGGAATGTGTCACTGCTCCTAGGCTTTCTCAACAGACAAAGCAAGAAAATATATGTGTATAAATATACATACATGCACAAACATAGATACATGATACATTTACCTGCAAATGTATATATATATATATATATATATATATATAC
>NW_006159576.1:1504420-1510837 GCF_000334495.1 Tupaia belangeri chinensis
TATATACACACATATATATATATACACACACACACATATATATATATATACACACACACACACATACATGCCTTATATATACACACATATATGCCTACACACACTTGCATATATACGTGTATCAGTATTTTTGCATATTTCAGTCTGTGTCTGTGTTAGGCTCAACATCAGTTCATACTAGGGTCTCCAGCTCTAATCCACTGCCACAGAATCATTCTAGACATCTCCTGTTGTGTTCTTGTCATCTCCTACTCCAATGGTGAGAAGCCTGGCTTCACCACTCTCCAACGTAACTGTCCAATTCAGTGTGCACTTACAGTGTCTTCAGAATTGCTCATTCTGACCCCCATGGTAACAATAATGGAGCACAGTACTGTCTTTGTGAACAGTTCCTTTTCCCTTCACCCTTACAGTCTACATTCATTTCCAGAGTTACCTAGATCAGCACCTTCAGTGAGGTGCTATCACACATTTGTGACACTGTTGTATTCCTTTGTCACAGTCACATTCTACCCTGAGAGGGTTATCCTCAGGCCTCCTAAATGTTGTTTTTGTATTCAATTTACAAGCATTACGGTTTACTCTTTGTCAAAAAGGCCTATGCATTTTGACAACTAGGTACTGTGTATCTACCAGTATAGTACCATACGGGGTAGTCTCACCACCCTAAGAAGACGCCCTATTGCTTCATCTGTTCAGCCCTCCCTTTGGCACAAATCCTGGGAAACCACTCTTCTGTTTAGCATCTCTATGGTTTTGCCTGTTTTAGAATATCAAATAAATATTATCGTATATTACATATCTTTCAGCCTGGCTTCTCTTATCAGCATGCATTAAAAGTCATCCATCTTTCTTCATGGCTTTGTAGTCCATTTCTTTTCATCACTGAATAATATTCTGTTGTACATATGGACGTATCCGTCTTCCCACTCACCTAGGACATTTCATGTGCTTGTAGTTTTTGGTGATTATGAAAAAAGCCATTATCAACATTCATGTAAAGGTTTTTGCAACGGTCACAGTTTTTCAAATCAGTTGGAAAAAAAAATATCCAAGGAACACAACAGGTAGACATAGTAAGAGTATGTTTAACTTAGTGAAAAATTCAGATCCATTTTTGTTTATCAAAAAATTACATTTCCATGTATATTGGCATAAAAACTCAACTGGTTGTATGAGATTTATGACTGATTTTATTTATTTGTATCTATTTCTGTATTTCTCTAAAGTATATTTGAAAGTAATTCAAGCAAATAATATGTTTATAAACACAGAAAAGTTCATGTAAAAAGTACAATAAAAGACCTGTTGCTGGCAGGGTGGTTGAAGTGGTTAGATCCCACACAGCCAACTGCATGGTTTGAGTCCTGGACCCGGCAGCTTGATAAAGCACTGCAGGCATGTGTACATGTGTGTCCAAAAATTCTGAGAGGAGAAAGGAGGAAAAGGGATTGTAGCATGGCCGTCCCCCTAGGGGTGTTTTCTCTCTTTACCTCTCTCTTTTTCTCTGGCAAGCACATGTGTTCTATAGAAAAATTTGAAAAAAAAAAAAAGCTCGATAAAGGGGTCAGATGGTGGCGCAGTGGCAAAACACAATGCTCTGCAAAGCAATCTCACAGGGGAAGGTTCTCGGTTCAAGCCAAAGACCTCCCTGAGTACACGGGGCATATACTTGTCCATGATCTAGAGCTGAGTGAGACTGAGAGTGGCCTGCAGCATTGGGATCCTTCTGGGTGCTGTTCCTTTCTCTCTTTCTCACTCATTAAAAACAATAAATAAATAAAAATAAAATAAAGTACAATTAAATAGCAGAACGGCAGGCGCAGACCAAATCCAACAGTTACATGTTGTTTATCTTGTTTCACTGGATGGTCAGGTTCCGACCCACAGATTCTTCCATATGAGTTTAAACACTATGGGTGTGTGGTACTGCTGCGGAGCTTTCACTAGACTGGGATTCTCCATTCCCTCTGTCTACAGCTGGCCTTCTCGGCTGTTCCTTTCAGGATCAGTGTGTCTCAAACTTGGGAAAAGTACAGGAACCTGGTTAGCATTAGGAGGACCCAGCCTCATGTCTGTCCCGCTGTTACCTGGGTCCACTGATGAACCTTCTGCTCTGTTTCTGAGACCAACCCATACATTTTCCCTGTTCAGTCACCAGATTCCTGTCTCATTTCTGTTCTGTGCCCCCATTGCAAAAATCCATTAACGAGCCAGGCATGGTGACGTGGCCTGTAATCCCAGCTACTCAGGATGCTGAGGCAGGAG
Source organism: Tupaia belangeri chinensis (assembly GCF_000334495.1). Classification (NCBI taxonomy): domain Eukaryota; kingdom Metazoa; phylum Chordata; class Mammalia; order Scandentia; family Tupaiidae; genus Tupaia; species Tupaia belangeri. Next base: position 1,506,689 of record NW_006159576.1, read on the forward strand.
GATCACAAGTTTGAGGTTAGTATGGGCAACATAGTGAGACCCTATCTCTTAAAAAAAAAGGTTAAGGGAGCCAGATCCTACATGGCTGACTATGGTTCAACTCCTACCTTGGGTGACTTGAAAAGCACACCAAGTGTGTATGTGTGTCCCAAATTCCATCAGGGTGAAAGGGACCAGCAGATCGTGCAATGGTTACATCACTGGACTCCCACATAGTTGAACACAGTTTGTGCACCAGACCTGGTGGCTTAAACTCATACCAGGTCCATGTGCACGAGTGCCCAAAATCCCAAGAGGAGAATGGAGGAGAAGGGACTATGGCGAGGTCATCCCCTGGGGGATGATTAATCACTCTCTGTCTCGCTGTCTCTCCAGAGAGTGAACACACCCTATAGCAAAAATCTCCCTCTTGGGGAAAAAAAAATTCCAGCAGGATGGAGAAATGGAGGAGAAAGGGTTGCAGTGTAACCATGCCCCATAGGGGAGTACTTTCTTACTCGCCCTCTCTCTCTTTCTGTCTCTCCATCGCTCTCTCAATATGGCAATTAAAAAAATTCATAAAAGAAGTATTTGCCTGGAATTAAGCAAGTTCTCCCTCAAATGATCCAGTTAAAGCAGAAGTATGTCGGTAAATGACAATCTGTAAAGTACCAACACACGCGGACGTGGACCAAAAACGGAAGTCAGCTCATTTGGGTTTGGAAAATATTGTTGTCATTGTCAATTGTTTCACTTTTCAGAGGGGAAAGAAATTTGGCATCTATTATTATACAGAGCACTGAGTAAATAAATTAAATTAGCCCCATGGAGAACATGAGGGCGGCAGTTACAATAGAGCCTTCATATATTGACTGTGATGTCGGCAAGCTAAAGGTGTCCTCCTCCCTCCGAAGAAGCTGTATGAATTTTTATGCCGTTATTTATTTTTATCTTTTCTGAATGACTGGAACAGAATCCATTTCAGAACTACCAAAACCATTTAAAAGCGGAAATCAAAAGTCTGGTGAATCCTGTGTCTTTGTTAAGACTGGCTATTACTTGCTTGTACATGAAGTCCACAAGAAGAGACGTTTACCAGAGCCCAGACTCTTGGAAACATTAAGGTTTCTTTTGATACTGTCACCTCCAGGGCATAAATGATTAATTTTTAGTGAAGCGATCTCCCTGAGTTTGCCAACAGATGAGTGAAACATGGACACTTTGGTTTTATTTTTAGCATCACATAGGAGATAAGAGGAATCTGAACAACCTGCAGAAGACACGCCACTGCGGTACTGTCCTAGGCCCTCCATTAATGGTGACTTGGCTGTAGGCAGCCCTCTCAGTTGTCCCTTAGTACTCGTTTCCCCCAGTACAGCTTATGTAACTGGGTTACTTGCATTAAAAAAAATGTTCATAAGTGGGCTGGCTCCATGGTGCAGTGGAGGGAAGCCAGATTCCACATGGCCACCACAGTTCGAATCCCAGGCCAGGTCTGCCAAAAATATGCGAGGCATGTATGTGAGTGCCCGAATCCAATGGGCTGGATGAAAAACCAAGAGGATCACATGGCAACCCGAAGCTGTGGAAGGTGCTCCTCCCCACCATTCTCACGTGTGTACACATGTATTCTATCATGAGTAAACAAAACAAATTTAATGCTCATATTTTAGGGAGACAAATGAATACAGTATCTAAAATCACCATGTCGGTTAAAGAAAATTGTGCTGGAAAGCGGGCTTCTCTCTAATATCTACTTAAATCTCAGGGTCCTGTTTTTAGAGCGAAGGCCAGAAATCTCAATCTAAAGTATTGTTTGTGTTCACAGTATTTCTAAAAGCTAAACAGGGAAAATGTCAAAGGACAGGCCAAAAGCTAGCACTTTCTTGGCAGGAGGGAGTCAAGACCAAGTATGTTCAACAACTTGTAGACGCACCTTGCATCTAGACGAAGCATGTTTAAAAGCAATTACAGTCTGCAACAATGCTGGGAAAAGGGAAGTCATTATCAACACCCCCAATCTATAAATTAGACCAGCAGAGGTCTGTTCTATTTACTGTGCACTTACAAATGCTGCAATCTGGCTAAACAATGTGACTATAGGTGGGGTCAGAATTTTTTTTTTTTTTTGGAGAGGTTTTCTGTTATAGGGAGCGTGTGCTCACCAGAGAGACAGAAAGCAAGAAATCCCTCCCCCCGCCAGGGGGGATGGCCACGCCTCAATCCCTTCTCCTCCATTCTCCTCTTGGGATCTTGGGCACGCATGCACACACACCCGGTGTGAGTTTAAGCCACCGGGTCTGGGACTTGAACCGTGGTAGACTATATGGGAGTTCAGTGACATAGCCATTACACTAACTGTTGGTCCCAGGACCAGAAATATTTTTTAAGAAGAAAATACAACAACTTGCCAAATAAACACACCATATTCCATTAGCCTTGCACACCACTCATTCACACCATGTCACCATGTTTGGCTCACACTGTTCCTCCTCCTTGAAATCCCTAAAACCTGATTTCATTCAAGGCCCTGCTGCAGTCTCGGCACTTTGGATTTCCTCAGCTCTTCCAGTTAGGACCTGTTGCATTTTTGTCTTCCACAGAAGTCTTCATTAGGGTCTCTATTAAAGACACAGTGTGATGGAGCTGGTAGATGGCATAAGCAGTTATGTGCTGGACTTCCACATGGTCAACCATGGTTTGAGTCCTGGACCCAGCGGCTTAAAACTCAAACCGTGCGTGTGTGTGTGTGCAAGCCCAAGGCCCCAGGAGAAGGGATTGTGGCATGGCCATCCCCACTTGGGGGTGACTTCTCCCTCTCCCTCTCACTGTCTCTGTCTGTCTCTGGCAAGTGCATACTACCTAAAGCAAAAACGTCTTAAAAAAAAAAAAAAAAAAAGACAGACATGATGTGTGTCTGTCTCTCCTTGAGTTTTCCAGAGTTCCGATTGTGCTTTGTCAATCCTTATATTTCTTCCATGCCCATACAATACCTAACAGTGAGGACTGGGTACAATGAAAGAAGGATTTATTCAAGAGATAGGTTATACAAGGAGCCTGACACCACAGTCCCATACATGTGGCCAGTTAAATGTATTAGTATGAAAAAAAAAAGCCATTTGAAACAGGATTTAGTCGTGCTCTGTTATGCCTACCTTTCTGGATGATTGTAGTAGTGGCTTCAAAAACCACCTTTGATCATTGAGTTCTGTGTATGCTTGGTTGAAATATACTTGAAAAGCCCCTATTCCCATGGGAGATGGGACTCGGCCATGATTACATAACTTTCTTCAAGAGAAGTAGGTATTAACTCGTACTTAGAACCAGATGTTACACCTTAACTTTGATTCTACCATGAAACAGCAACTGACAGTAATGAATCTAGGTGTCCTTTTAATTATTAATAACAATAACCATTATGATATGTTGGGCTTTATGTATATAAAGCACTTTTGTATGTATTATTTTATTCTCATAACATTCTGTTCCTGAATGAAGGACTTTGCTTCTGTTCAACACTTAAAACTTGGGAGGCTGATTTGACAAATTCGTCATCCTTAGAGAATGTGCTTGGCTCAAGTAACGCAAAAATGCTAGCTGGATAAGGAAGTCCTCCAAGATCCAAGAAGACATCCATCTTATTCTTTCTACTGCAAACGTAACAGAAGAGAAGGACATGGCCCACACTCTCTCCCACGTGAGCTGTTATTCCCTTAAGAAACTGGGTATTCAGGTACATGGTGTCTGGGATCCTGGTGCCATCCCTCTAATGAATCCGGACACACTTCAGGCTGCTGTCAACATCACTTCCTGCATGAGAGACCAGAGGAGACCACTGAGGGAAACGTAGGCAATCTCTACAGACGATTCTGGTGCTGAAATAATGTGTATGAAGTTGTTCTAGGAAGGGTAGATCTTGTCTAAATGAAACATCCAGAACATCTTCTGTCTTCACTTTGGTTTGGGGAATGCATCAGTCCTTAAGAGATATGACACCAAGGAGTATCCACAATTCATCCCAGCCTCAGTCTTAACACAAATCTTTTTTTCTTCTTCTTTTTCTTTTCTTTTCTTTTCTTTTCTTTTCTTTTCTTTTCTTTTCTTTTCTTTTTTCTTTTCTTTTCTTTTCTTCCTTCCTTCCTTCCTTCCTTCTTTCCTTTCTTTCTTCTT
>NW_006159576.1:1510924-1519710 GCF_000334495.1 Tupaia belangeri chinensis
CCTTCCTTTCTTTCTTTCTTTCTTTCTTTCTTTCTTTCTTTCTTTCTTTCTTTCTTTCTTTCTTTCTTTCTTTTGAGAGGTTTTTTGCTATAGGGCACGTACACTCACCAGAAAGACAGAGACAGAGAGAAGAAAGCGAGACATCACTCCCTCCCAGGGGGGATGGACATGCCACAATCCCTTCTCCTCCATTCTCCTCTCGGGATCTCGCACGCACGCACATGTGCCCGGTGGGAGTTTAAGCCACCAGGTCCGGGACTCTAACCAAAAGTAAATATATGGGAGTCCAGTGACATAGCCATTACGCTATCTGCTGGTCCCACCCTAACGCAAATCTAACCTGTACCTGAAAGGAGGGAGGTGAGGAGAGAAGGGGTGCTTCACAGAGCTTGACATTTTGTATCTTAATACCAGCTGTACTCTTGGAGGTTTATTTCACTTGTTTCTCAGAAGCGCTAGGAATGTTAAATGGCTTGGGAAATTGGGACAATTCAAAGTCACTGTCTTTTGCATTATTTGATTTCTAAAAATAATGATGTGACCTTGTATTTGAGGACCAGCACTCCCAGGTAAGGAGTCATGTCTAAGATCAGCAGGAGCAACGTTTAAACAGAAAAGTCAGTTTGCTGTATTAGCTGCTTGACTGAAGCATAGGAAAAGTATACGTGGTAATATTTGTTAAAAAGAAGAGTTCAAATGGACTCTGCGGGTTCCTAATTACTAGAACATCTATATGGGAATGCATGTACCTTATAATAACAGACATTTCACTAGTGACTGAAAGCCGACCTCGTTCCTTCACATGTGTTTTCTCGCAAGGTACAGTCTAATAACCAGAGTGACGTGGAGACCGTGGTCTGGCATACTTAGCTCTCCTCGTGACCTACAGTTACTGAAGGGAATGGCAGGATGTCCTCTGGTTTGTGTTTCAGGTTGTCAATCAAGCACATGTTGTGGAGAACGCGAGCCTTGCAGGGTCTGCTTCAACCACAGCAGATCCTGTGGGTCAGGGCCACGTCCCAGTTTTCACCAGCTGGATGCCACGCCTCCAAAGAAAACTCCCATGGGTTTCTAGAGATTTTTCTTTCATCAAAGATGTCTCTAATTTATTTCCATGTCTGCCTTTTTTCCAGTGGAATGTCCTGACATTTATTGGAAATCTGATGCACTGGAGATAGGTTTGGAAGTTCTCACAAGGTGAATGGCAGGAGGAGGACGTAGTCACCTTAAATCTTGACTCTACGCTCTTCTCCTGATAATGCGCATTAGAACGGTCCAGTGATTTTTCTTTTTTTTTTTTTTTTTTTTTTTTTTTTTTGTCTTTTGCTTATACTCAGAATTGGTGACTTAGGCAAGGGTGTTTCAAATCAGCCTTCAATACCATGGAGAAGGACAGACGCAGTGGCTCGACAGTAACACAACCTTCCACAATGCTAAAGCCGCGTGGGAAGGTCCTAGGTTTGCATCCTGAGGTCTCCCTGTGTGCACAGGTGCCCGCGATCCTGGGTGGCTGGAACTAGGAGTAGATTGTGGCATGAAGACCCTGTTGGGGTGCCTAACTCTACCTCTCTCACTCTCTATTTCTCATGGAAGAAATCAGTAAATACACTTTAAGACTTAACCCAAAACTCAACCAACCAAGATATTTGTCACCTGAGAGAAAAAATCTTCTCATTTATACAATGGTATCTGGAAATAGTGAATTAAAAAAACCAATGTAGTGCATGTAAATTTAGGAAATATATACAAAAAGAAAAAAAAAAACCACCATTAAATAATTTAATAATTCTTAAGGGGGGGATGGTTTGAGAATGATACATGTTAATTAAGGAAAACAAGATAATGTTTTACCATCTAGTAAAATGGAGCACTTCGAAGCTAAGACGGAAACATCCTTCATTTGTCAAGATGATTACTTTGGAAAGGCCACAGGGACTACTCTGCCAAGGCCAGAGTAATCAACCTTCAATGATATGTATGCGAAAGTGTTAGCCTAAGTAAGATAAAGCCAAGCACCTCGGCTTGCCTTCTGCCAGCCCTCATCTGCCCGTCACACAGCGGACACTGACTGAAGACTGAGGCTATTAGAAGGTAATGAAAAGTGTCATGATCCTACCTACAGATTCCCCGGTAGTCAAAACTGCATTTGTTGTTATTACGCCAGTTTTAAGAGATCTATTTTAAAGCACACAAACAATATACTCATATTTTCTTGGGAAAAAAAAAGACAAAAAGCTACACTAAGTTTAAGAATAAAAATAGCCTTTAACCACCACGCCTAATTCCTCATCCCTTCCCACCCAACTCTCAACTCCTCTAAGAAAAGTAACATCACAATGACCAATAATGGCTGTTTCTACGCCGGAAACTCTGCTAGGCATTTGCGGGCATGTATTGTTTCATTTGTACAACTTCCTACTACAGCGTATTCAATTATTACCCCCATTCTGGAGAGTAGGAAACTGCACCTCCCCGTGCTTACATTCCCTAGGAACTCAGGTATCCACTAGTAGTTAGCCGTCAGGACCCTGAATGGGTCTGTGAATCCCTGTGTGATCTGGGGACCTAGGAAGTCTAGCTATTTAGCTTCATTAAAAACTGTAAATGGGGGAACCAGCAGTTAGCGTAATGGCTATGTCGCTGGACTCCCACGTAGTCGACCGCGGTTCGCGTCCCGGACCCCGGTGGCTTAAAACTCACGCCGGGCGCGTGTGCGTGCATGCCCAAGATCCTGAGAGGAGAATGGAGGAGAAGGGATTGCGGCGTGACCATCCCCTCTGGGGGGTGATTTCTCACTTTCTGTCTCTCTGTCTCTCTCTGTCTGTCTGGTGAGTGCACACGCCCTATAGCAATAACCTCTCTAAAAAAACAAAAAACAAAAACAAACAAACAAAAACTTTAAATGGTATCACTCTATATGTATTCTGTAATTTGTATCATTGTTGTATAACAGCTCATATAGTTCTAACTCATTTTCTTTTTCTTCAGCTTTTGCTACAGGGTGCTTACACTCATGAGGGAGAGAGAGAAAGAGAGAGGGATCCTCTCCCACAGAGGAGGGGATGGCCATGTTGCAATCCCTCTCCTCCATTCTCCTTTTGGAATTTCAGTCATGCACACACATGAGTCCGGCATGTTTTTCAAGGCCCTGGGTCTGGGACTGGAACCAGGCACTCAGCCAGGTGGCATCCAGCCACCTTAACTTCCAAGTACCTGCTGGCCCTGACTCAGTCTTTAGTTGTTGCCTAGCATAGCGCATCTGTACGTTTCTCCTCCCAACAAGCATGACAGTTAGTTCGTTTCGATTTGTCACACACACAGAAAGGCCCCTGTGAACGTCCTGCACAAGCTTCCTCATGCGTGAGGGCAGCTGCTGGGGTGGACAGCAAGATGTATACATGCTGGGCCCAGGGTGTGTGTATTTAAACTCAGTGGATACTGCGAAATTGTCTTCAAGACGTTTACCACTATGATACAAAGGTATTTTCCTACAGCCATGGCAGAACGTGATATTATTAAAGTGCGGATTTTGACCAATCTAATTTGTATTTCCCTGAGGACAACAGAAGTTGTATCAGGCAACATCATCCAGACTGGTTACCGAACAATATGGTGAGTTAAAGAAATATGGAAAATGTATCTATATGCTAAGGATATGTTTTATTTTAAAATACAGAGATGTGAGATGTGGGATTCTTCTCCTATCTTTTGATATAGAAACAAAGCTTCTGTTTTTTTTTTTTTTTTTGAGAGGTTTTTGCTATAGGGCACGTGTGTGCTCACCAGAAAGACAGAGACAGAGAGACAGAAAGCGCGAAATCATCCCCCAGGGGGGATGGCCACACCGCAATCCCTTCTCCTCCATTCTCCTCTCGGGATCTTGGGCACATATGCACATGCGCCTGGTGTGAGTTTAAGCCACTGGGTCTGGGACTTGAACCGTGGTTGACTACGTGGGAGTCCAGTGATGTAGCCATTATGCTACCTGCAGGTCCTGGCTTCTGTTTTTTTGAAACAGTTTATTTACTTATTCTGAGAGAGAGAGAGTGAGAGAACAAGCTTCCCTAACAGGGTCTGGACACAACTATGCACCCCCAGCCTCAGGCAGCCCAAGACCACGGCACAAGTGTGTGTGGAGTACTCAGGGAGGTCTCCAGAGGTGAACCGGGACCCTCCCATGAGGGTGAGCTTCACAGAGCATCACGTTTTACCACTGTCTGGCCCCCAAGAGTCCTCCTTTGAAATAAGGAACCCGTCTAGGGCTCCACATACACTTTCTGCATTACTCACATATCCTTAACTCACATTTAAGAGTCCCTGTTCTGGTTTCTTAAGTGAAGAAGGAATGTAAAAACCTTGTGAAATAACCTGAGTGTGGAATTGAATTTAAGTTAATTTTGCAGCACGCTGTTCGTAATTTCCCTTCATCAAGACTTTCCAGAACATTCAATTTGATTTTCACCAAAACAGCTCTTTCCTCACTTGTGCTTCACTGGTTTACATATTATTGAACTAAATTACATAATTACAATGACATTCAACCAGTATAAACTGGTGTGGGAACCAGTACAATGGCTCATAGAAAACACGCAATTAACTGTGGGAGCCAAAGCACAGACGGATTCTAGAGCCCATGGTCTGGGCTGCAGTTGGGACCTTTCAGAGAGATATCTGCAGACTGGTGAGCAGAGCATCACCGTGGAAGTGATGTAAAACACACCTGCATGCTATCATCCAACATCCTCTACTGCGGACTGTCTGCTCATGAACCTATTTTTCTTTTTTTTGGACAGGTTTTTGCCATAGGGTGTGTGCACTCACCAGAAAGACAGAGACAGAGAGATAGAAAGAGAAAAATGCCCCCCGAAGGGAAATGGTCAAACCACAATCTCTTCTTCTCTGTTCTCCTCTTGGGATCCTGGGCGCACATGCACACGTGCCCAGCATGAGTTTAGGCCACCAGGTCCGGGATTTGAACCGCAATCAACTAGATGCGAGTCCAGCAACATAGCCATTAGACCATCTGCTGATCCCCATGAATCTATTTTTCTAATGAATTATCTTTTCTTAATTATTTACAAGTGTTGTTTAAAATCCGAGATACTAATCTTTTGCCTTTTGTTTATCATAAATATTTTTCCTTGGGAGATTGCTTATCTGTTAACCACTTTTTGTAATTATTCTGTTTTATAAAAGCATTTAGCTTTGATATAATGAAATAAACTTTTTAAGGAATTATTTATTTCAATTTCTTATTATCATTTTAAATTTGCTATTAGGCATGTGTGCTTACCACAGGGGGTGAGAGGAGGGAAAGTGAGGAAGCAAACCACCAGGTCTGGGATGCGAACCATGGTCTACCATGTAGAAGTCCAGGCCCTCAACTACCATGCCACCTGCTGGCCCAAGAATTTTTTTCTTTATAGCTTTGTTCTCTATGTCTTTTTTTATTTTTATTTTTATTTTTTGAGAGAGAGGTTTTTGCTATAGGGTATGTGTACTAACTAGAGAGACAGAGAGAGACAGAAAGTGAGAATTCACGTCCCCACCCTCCCGGGGTGGGGGGAGGGGGATGGTCATGCTGCAATCCCTTCTCTTCTTCTCTCGGGTTTTTGGAAACGCATGCACATATGCACAGTGTGAATTTATTTTTAAATAATTATTTTCTTTAACTTTTCTTTCTTTTCCTTTCTTTTCTTTCTCTTGCTCTTTCTCTTCACCTCTCTCTCTCCCTTTCCCTCTCCCTCTCCCTCATTCATTCATTTTTATTTTGACCAGAGAGACACACACACACACACAGAGAGAGAGAAGGTGAGAAAGCAAGCCACCAGGTCTGGGACTCAAAGCATGGTCAGCCATGTGGAAGTCCAACACCCTTAACCACCATTCCACCTTCGGGTCCCAACCCAGAGCGACTTTTAAGCCATAAGGTCCAGGACTCAAACCAGGGTAGACTACATGGGAATCCAGCAACGTTACCATTATACTATCTGCTGGTTCCAACTTTATCTTTTTTTAAAAAAATCTCTTTTTGGGGGGCAGAGGGTGGCACAGAAGTACAACAGCACTCTGAGAACCCACATGGAAAGATCCTGGGTTCAATTTCTAGAGTCTCCCTGTATTGCTGGGTGTGTACACACGTGCCCAGCATCTGGGTGGCTGATGCTGGGAGTGAACTGTGACATGACGACCCTATTGGGGTGTCTATTTCTCTTTCTCTCTCATAGAAAAAATAAATGAACTTCTAAAAAATGCCTTCTCTTGCTAACATTCAAAACATTTTCACCCACTTTTTTTCTAATACTTGAATAATTTTGTTATTTCCTAGGTTCTAGAGGAAGAACTTGAAATCCAAAAGTTTTAGATATTTCACAAAAATTATAAAGCTAGAAATAATGAAGCTAGGATCCATATTGATAAATTATCTGTATATACTCTGTAAAGCAAACGTGACTACTTCACACAACCTTTCTTAAGAAAATAAAGTCTAAGAAGCAAAGAAGAATAATTGGATGTTAAGCAAAGATGAAAACTGGAATCAACACACACCTTTGAACTGAGAGTATGTAATGGCTGACATTAAATGATTCATCACCAGCCTCAGAAAACTAGCATGATCTCCATCCTTAGCAACTGCAGCAAACAGGCTGAAGCAGCTAGAATCTTAAGCATTTATTGAGCAACTACTAAGTGCTCTGCCTTGTTAAATGCTACAATTTTAACTGGAAACTCAAAAGATAAAGTTTTCAGCTTCATGAGATTCCAGTCTAAATGTACATTAAGGAATGTACAATAAGCAAACTATTCACAAACAAGAATTCTGTAACAGTTGGGCTAAGTACTAAAAAAGGATACAAACGTAATAGAATGAATAAAAGAAAACATATTAGGGTGGTCTGCAGAAGCCTCCCTTAGACATTTAGCCCAATGTCTCAAGAATGAAAACGAGTAAGTCAGGCAGCAAATGGCAGGTGGAGGATCAAGGGTTTTAGACCAGAAGAACAAGTAGAGTTCTCTGTGTGTGCAAGTTCAGACCTTAGAAAAACTGGAGGTGCAGCAATGGGGAGGGGCAATGTGAGCAAAGCAGACACCAGCAAGAGAGAAACCAAAGCCTCACGTGGGCACAGCCCATGTAGGGAGAGCCTGGAAGTGGACCTCAGGTCCCACGAGGCTTTTTTTTAACCACTGTCTTTTCTCTTCCCTTGGGCTTCCTCGTCGATTCCTATATGTTCAGCTATCAACTCAATCCACATGTCCCACTCTGCTTAGTCATTCTCTCATCCGTTCACTCACATCAACCAAGCGATACCGAGCACTGAATGTGCCTCAGCACTGCTGCTGAGCGCCACACCTCCAACTCCATCCTCACTAACTTCTCCGCAGGGCTGCTCTGTAAAACCCTAAAGTTTGATGACTCAGAAGCAACCTTTATGTTGACATCGTATCTTGAATTACGGTCACTGAGGTCACAGTCTTCCATCTGCTTCCAGAAAGTGAGTTCCTAAAGGTGGGGTTTGCAGCCCATGTGCCTTTGCGTTCTCAAAGCAGAGAGCCTGAGTCTGGTAGTCACAGGGGTTGTTACTACTTATGGGTATGTGATCAATGGCTTCACTCTCTCCCTTGTGCCTTATTTCTTTTTTAAAGAGTGGGCCAGAAGGACTAATGAGTAAATGAACACCTACATGTTCATCCAGCACAATCTTCCCACTGATTTCACCATTTCATTGAAGTCACTGCTTATTCTCAGCACCACCAACCCATCATCTTCCCAGGGGGTGAAACCTTGGTATTACCATTATTCTCCAGATTCCTCCGTTTCTTCTAATAAGCATTTCAATCCAGTTACTTTTACTTCTGCAACCTCTCCCAAATCTTTTCTCTTTTCCTGCCACCACTTTGGTTATGGCTCCTTGCCCAATTCTTGCAGAAATTATTATGGCCACATTACATCTCCTGCTGCCACATAACCTTGCCCAAATCCTAGTCCCATCCTGCCAAGCCTTGGTTTGAAAACATCCCAAGCGTCTCTTTAATCCACTGTGTCAATTTCATACCCACACTCTCATTTGGACATGAAGGCTCTGCACATCACCCCGTTTACACTCGGATTTTACGTCTGCACTGCGCCTCCAACACTTTCTCCTCTTCCCCGACACACCTCCAGCCAATGGGACTACATGCCTTTATTACAATCTAGCGTTTTCTCCCTGTTACTTCTGCCTGGGGTATTTATCTTCATTCTGTGCACTGTTCTTTCATGAAGTAGGTCCTGGTACCCCAGTATAATATCTTTTGAATATCTATAGCATCCTGGTTTCCTTTGTTCGACTTTGATCTTACCCTATTTTACTTATGGTCATTTGGTACTTACTTTGTCCACCGCCATACAAGTGCCTTGAAGAGCACTTCACTGGTTTAATTTTCAATTTCTTCTAGGGTCTAGAATAGTGCCTTGTATACCAGGCAATTGAGCTGAACTGTTCTCTCAACTTTCCTGTAAACTCCTTAAGGACAGTGATGTTTGTGGGCCCAGAGTCTCACATGGCTTAGTGAGCGCTCTGTACATAACAGGTACTCAAGCCATACTTCAGCAATTTCATAGTCACAGAGCAGAGTTGTTTAAGATACATGTAACACTAGCCTCACCTAAAGAACTGACTTAGAAATCTCTTGCCAGTTAACATAAAGGAAAAAAGAAACATGAATTCTAGCATTCTTTATTTTTCTTAAATGCCTAACTCTCACAAGTGTAGGTACCAGGTAGATACTCAAACGTGCCAACCTCA
>NW_006159576.1:1519914-1533071 GCF_000334495.1 Tupaia belangeri chinensis
CTTTTTTTTCCCCATTTGACAACGGGGAGGCTTAGAGAAGTAGATCAAATTACTTCTCAAGTGGCAGAGTTGAGACCTGAATCTAGGCAGTTTCTACTTCAGAGCCCAAAGTTTTCACCATCAAGCCATAATGCCTTGGTTAGGTTCACCGAGCCTCTACATTCTAACAGTTAAGAGTAAAACTTCTTCAGCCTACATCTTAAAATAATTCTTTGAAACATAACAACGTTGTGACTCTTAGATTATTTTAAAGGAGGTGAAACTAAAGAATTGATAGATCTGTTTCATCTACTTTCCAATGTAAGTTTCAAGTTTAGAAAGCTACTAGTTTTTTGCTGTTGCTGTTTGTTTTTTGTCCCCAAACAATGTGCATGACCAATATGTGATTGCAGGCCCCAAGGATGGAGTAGGCAGCAAAGACAAGATTGCCAGACAACTGAGGGTCACGTCGTTTTGGACATTTCTTTATCATTTAGTCCTCATTCTGGGCAAACCTTTACATACTTGAAAACTCCTGCAGTAGCCTGGCCCTAGGTGGATGGCAGAGTAAGAAAGGGTTGTCATGGACCAGTTCTTTCCACATCTCCTTTCCATCTGCATGCCAAGGCACTAGCGCTGGTTCTGATCACAGCGCTGAAAAGTATACCAGAAGCAGGAACCAGCAGTTAGCGTAATGGCTATGTTCTGGACTCCCATGTGGTTGACCGTGGTTCACGTCCCAGACCTGGTGGCTTAAAACTCATGCCAGGAGCGTGTGCATGCATGCCCAAGATCCCCAGAGGAGAATGGAGGAGAAGGGATTATGGCATGGCCACCCCCGCCCCGGGGTGTGTATTCTCGCTTTCTGTCTCTCTGTCTCTGTCTGTCTGGTGAGCGCAAGCGCCCTATAGCAAAAACCTCTTCAACAACAACAAAAAAGAATACACCAGAAGCAGATTGCAAAACTGAGAGAAGGGAAAATGTTTTACTTGCTCTAAATGTGATGAGAGCACATTGAAAAAAAGTTTACAGACTATGAGATTAAAAGTGATGTTTCAAGCCAGCAGGTGGCGTGGTAGTTAAGGCACTGGACTCCAATATGCCAACTACAGTTTGAGTCCCAGAACTGGCAGTTTAAAAATCACAGTTTGTGGTGGGGTGTGGGTCCCCAAAATCCCAGGAAGAGAAGAGATTATGGCATGGTCATCCCCCCTGGGAGGATTTCTCGCTTTTCCTCTCACTATCTCTCTTGGTCTCTCTCCAGCAAGTGCATGTGCCTCATGGTAAAAAACAAACAAACCCAACCTAAAAAACAAACACACAAAAACAAAATTTAAAAAGTGATGTTTCCTTATTTTCCATTTCTATAACTTGCTATTTCAAGAATGTTACATAAAGGGAACCAGCAGTTAGCGTAATGGCTATGTCACAGGACTCCCATGTAGTCGACCGTGGTTCGCATCCTGGACCCAGTGGCTTAAAACTCACACCGGGCGTGTGTGCGTGCATGCCCAAGATCCCGAGAGGAGAATGGAGGAGAAGGGATTGCGGCGTGACCATCCCCCCTGGGGGGTGATTTCTCGCTTTCTGTCTCTATGTCTCTCTCTGTCTGTCTGGCGAGCACACGCGCCCTATAGCAAAAAAACCCTCTCCAAAAAAAGAAAAAAAAAAAAAAAAACTCACGTCGGGCGCATGTGCGTGCGTGCCCAAGATCCCGAGAGGAGAATGGAGGAGAAGGGATTGCGGCGTGACCATCCCCCCTGGGGGGTGATTTCTCGCTTTCTGTCTCTATGTCTCTCTCTGTCTGTCTGGCGAGCACACGCGCCCTATAGCAAAAAAACCCTCTCCAAAAAAAAAAAAAAAAAAAAGAAGAATGTTACATAAATGGAATCAGGCACTATGTAAGCTTTGAGACCGTCTTTTTGTTGCGCCAATAACTTATTTCTTTATGTTGCCAAAAAGCATCCCACTGTACAGGTAGGTATACCCAAGTTTGTTTAACCTATTGAAGGACATGCATGGTATTCCCAGTTTTTATTGCTGTTAAGAACATGTTTTTTTTTTCTTTGGAGAGATTTTCACTGTAGGGCACGTGCGCTCGCCAGACAGACAGAGACATAGAGACAGAAAGCGAGAAATCACCCCCCAGGGGGGATGGTCACGCCGCAATCCCTTCTCCTCCATTCTCCTCTCGGGATCTTGGGCACGCACGCACCCGCGCCCGGCATGAGTTTTAAGCCACCGGGTCCGGGACACGAACCATGGTCGACTACGTGGGAATCCAGCGACATAGCCATTACGCTAACTGCTGGTTCCCAAGAACATGTTTTAAAAGGGGGTTTCCTTTAGGGTTCTAGATGTATAAGCATGTGGAGCAAAGATCCTCCCCGGTTTGTAGAGGCCAGGAGAAGCCACGGCCACTCTGTTTCTCAGCGCCTCTCCAGCTTCTATAGAAATGCTGGATTTAGAGCTGAGATGCATAACCCAAGCGAAACCACCTCAAGCAAAGGACAAACTCTACCTGTTAGTAAACTGAAGGAGAAAAATGACGACTGATATTGTCTACTTGGGTGTCCAATGTATCCATTCGAAGTAAAAAATATATATATATATTCATGTAAAATGTCTGATAATATCAACTTTTACCATTTAGTCTTACCTACCTTTTTCTGGACTTAAGTGCTAATGTTAACATAGTCCCTCACTCCAGGGACAATGAATCTCTGTGACCTGAGTGATACTTTCAAATTAAAAATCCATTTACGAAACACATTTCATTATCTAGTACCTTTTTCACTCTTTCAAAGTAATCTAAAATGCTAACCTTTTGCCAGTCCAGTATTTCAAGTTGTGACTCACATATTCAGGAAAAAAATAAAAGCAGCACCTCTACTATTCCTCAGTGTGCATAAAATGACAGTCTTAAATTCTCAGGGGCCCTGGGCCATACCCTGCTAACTCCCTCTGCTGGAGCGCAAGTCATACACACAAAAACAGATCACATCATCGAAAAAGGAGTTTAGGTCAAGTGAAAATATTTTGGAACATTATAGATTTCTTGAAAATACAATCACTTAATCATGAAAAAACAAACAAACAAATAATCCAAAAGTAAAACATAAACAAAAACTAAAAACAATTTGCTCCCATACAACCAAATATATTCACATTCTTAACTTTGCAACCTCTTTTAAGGAATCATCTCATATGATAATTAGCTAACTCTTGGGTCCTCTGAAAAGTGACGCTGTGTTTTTCTACGTAAAAATGTGTCGTGACTTTTCCGACAACCCAATATGTCTAGATACGGAACAGCACGGTAGAACAGGTAGACTGATCTGTAGTCAAGAGGTCCCCGACTTCCTGTTTCAGATCATTACAATTCTCACCTTCATTCAAAACTCACAATACCATTAACACATTGTGAATGTGAAGTACTGACTCTTTCACCAGAAATCTACCTGGAAGAGACATTTTTTTCCTTTGAAAAACAACTTCCTCAAAACATTACCTGTCCAGAATAATGAAGCTCAACCAGCCATCCCTGACCTGGATAAGAGTTAAATGAGGTGAAGAAAACAAAAACAAAACCAATCCCCCCTCCCAGAATTTCAATCCTACACTTTCTGCTGTTTCCTTTACATTGAGCTATTTTAAAACACTAATCATTTTGCTCAATTTTCCCTGGAGCATTCTCTCAAGATTCAAGAAAGGCTTATTCAGAGACAAACAGGATATAGAAGTCATGGTGCAGCTTCCAGGCAAGCTATAAATAGCTGCAGCATTTTCAAGAAATCTTGTGCCAGCGTGTACGTTGCAATTTAAACACCCAGTGCAGATTTTATTATAATGGGGTTGCCGAAATCCACTGTTAGATGAGCAATGCGATTCTTACCAAGTTTTCTTGGTTCCTGGCTGCTATTTTCTGTTCCTCTTCTGCCCCGTTTTTCATGTATTTGACCTCTTCCACCGGTTTGATCCTGTACTCATCTGAGTGCCAAAAAAAGAAAATACATTTTATAATTTTCTTCCACTACGGCAGAAAAGCGTCAGTTAGAAAAGCCCAGTAACCTAATGGTTAGGCCCTTCCCCAGCAGCCTTTGTACGTGGTTCGGTTGGAACCATCTGGAAGAGGCTTAACAGGCATCTTCCCTCTTTTCTGAGGTACTCTGCTGTCTACTGGAAAAAGCTCAGCGCTACTAAAGCAGCTGATGAAAGTGTCACTGCCTGGCCCTCTCACTGAGAGCAAATGTCGCAAAGGCAACAGGTTACTCCATCTCTCACTGCAATCTCCACACGCTGGGGCAGAGCCCATAATGGTCTCCTCAGACGGAAGAGGATATTCTTTCCCCCCAAGAGAATATTCGTTCAAATACCCATGGCAGCAATTTGCAGCAGTACGTTCATACCTCCATTTCTGTCTTTTGGAAAAACAAAGCACAGGGGTCCGCCCCCCCCACCCCCGAATCCGTGCAGTCTAAGACCCTGGCCAATGCCAGAAACCAAGGACTGTACTGAAACCCACATACACTGCAGTATTTCTGATCTGACCATCGAAAAGGCTACGGAGTGGCTAAGGGGCAGGTGGTGTACACAGTGTGGGTACACTGGGCACAGGGATTCCTGAGCAGGGTGGGACAGAGCAGGACGGTGTGAGAGTTCATCGCCCTATCAGCACGGTATACAACTGAAAACTTATGAATTATCTAACATCTCTAGAATTTTCCATTTAATCTTTTGTTGGGTGACAACCTGCAGAGGATGAAACTTCAAATAGTGGGCACTACTGTACTCTTTAAGGAATTAGGGGTTGGACATTTTCTTTTTGTGATTCCTGTGTGAAATATGAACAGTCTATAATTATTGCATATAAAATATGGATTGTTTATTATACACACTTTATTTACATATATATTATATATACACACATGCTTTAATCTCTGGATAGTCACGCGTGTGACGATCCATAATATCTAAGCGGTATGTCAATCAAGGCTGGAGAGTACAGTGGGACAGGAAGGCACTTAAACTTCACAACACTGATGCAGGGATACAGCGGTGCAGGAGTGGTCAGGCCCAGCACTCGCAGTGGGACACGGGTTCTTGCCTCACACTCATGAAGAATTAGAGGCATGGACATGGAAGGGGATAGCAAGCAGAGTTTAAGGCAAGGAAGGAAGAACAGAGCTCCCAAGCTGGGAGTGGATCCCAGAAAACAGATTGCTGTAGAGGAGCTGAAGGATGGGGGTGGTTTTTATTTGGGTCAGAGGGGCTTTATCCAAGCTTCTTTTCAGATGGGGCTCATGGCATGCATTTCCCTCACGGCGGGGAGCACATGCCGGATGGGCCTAGTTATTGTGTTCCTAGTTTTGGAGCGGGTACAAGGTCAGAAGATTCTCTGTCTAAAAGCTTTAGGCCATATAAACCACGATCTCCTCTACTTCCTGGAATGAGGTGGGGCCTGGAGAGAAGCCTTTGTCTTAAGTGGTCTCCATCTTAAAAACTTATTCCAGTTGGGGCCTATACCCTAACTATAGTCTTAGGGTCCCTGTCTCCTACTCAACAGCCAGAGAGCACATAATTACACTGTCAATATCAATATGCATCAATATCAATACAGGACAAACTTGCAGCTAAAGTTCTACCCTAGCACAGAAGTTCAGTGATGACGACAATGACATTTTCATCAGATTCCTGTCAACAGGAAATGACTTGGGCATCCTAAAGTCAAAAATAGGTGTCACTTTGAGTCATCTTTAAGCCAATTTATAGGAAAAAATCACAAAAATTATGGAAGTAACAAATTGCAAACAACGAGCTGATGCCTGGGTAGCATATGGCATGGAATAATGTCTAACGATGGTAGGCTCCTTGAGAGACAGATGTCTATCACTGAGAGAGTTCATTTTTCAGCTCGGGAAGTTGCAATATGTTCTTATTAATTATGATTAATTGGGTACAATGACTTCATCCATATATAATTTCTTATCTTGGTATTCAGCATACCACTTTCTAGTTTCAGGCTTCTTTATTCTACCCCTTACTGCACTGCCCCAATGATGCTTGTTATAGTAGTATTTCTCCCAGTAATTGTGCTCTTCAAATGTTTCTCAAAATGATCATTCTTTTGAATGTCATGGATTTGCATATATCTGAATAAAATCTTCATGCTCATGGCTACACCAACTGATTTTTTTCAACCCGAAAATTCATGGTGGTTATTGATTCTGCTTCTTTCGAAAGGAATTAGAAAGACTGGTATCAAGTTACAGTAATGACTACTTTGGGAATTCCAAGTCCTAAATGTATTAACAAGTTACTCAATAGATTCTGATACACAATTACAACACAAAACAATTTCACATTCCAATTTGGTATTTAGAAAAGAAAAAAAAGATGAACGTAAATAATATCGACATAGGGACCAGCAGTTGGCATAACGGCTATGTCATTGGACTCCCATGTAGTCCAGTGGTTCAAGTCCCGAACCCCGTGGCTTAAACTCACACTGGGCACGTGTACGTGTGTGCCCAAGATCCCAAGAGGAGAATGGAGGAGAAGGGATTGCAGCATGGCCATCCTCCCTGGGGGGTGATTTCTTGCTTTCTGTCTCTCTTTCTCCAAAAAATAATAATATTGACATATTTAACAATTATTCATTTAAAAAGGAAAGACACTGATAAATTATGTCTTCAATGCAATTACAGAGCGAGAAAAATACGGGTAAAAAAGTAAAAGTTAAAAGCAGGGTGTGTGGAAGTTAAGGCAGCTGGGTCTCCCCGGACTGGCTGTATGGTTTGAGTCCTGGACCAGCAGCTTGAAAATCATGCTGGGACGTGTGTGCATGCCCAAAATTCTGAGAGGAGAATGAAGGAGAAGAGATTGCTGTATAGCCAACTCCCCTGCGAAGATCATTTCTCACTTTCCTCTCTCTCTCTGTCTCTATCTCGGGAGTGCACATGCTCTATGCAAAAATCGAAAAAAGAAATAAAAGTAAGACTGATCCTCCCAAGTTCAGTTTGGAACATTAATATTCATAAAACATAGCTCCTTCGGATAATTGCTAACATTTAATTGAACTAAATTGTGATCTTAATTGCTTGTGGTGAGTCTCTAATTATTTCAATATAAATAACACATCTATATAAATTTTACGTGTGTGTGTGTGTGTGTGTGTGTGTGTGTGTAACCTCGATGAGTCTATCTACGAGACCCAGACCCTTGCATGACAGTGCAGGAAAGAAGCACAGCATTACAGAAACTAAACAGAACCTGCTGGAAGACCCAGATGGCCCGCAGCCCACCGCACAGCAAGGGTGTCTCCTAGGTAAGGCAGCCTTGACGTCCCCACTGTCCTCTCTGACCCGCCAAGCCACAGCCCCGTGCAGGCCCGCCCTACGCAGCCCAGCAATAGTCAGTCTTCATTTTCTTATCCCCGAGGGAGCACAGCTAAATGGGAAATAGTAGACCAACTATTAATATGTCTCTCCTATTTTTCTCCGATGAAATGGAAAAGCCACTGGCTACATAACTTTTCAAGTGGCATTAGAGTATTATTCCAACACAGGCTTTTTTTTTTCCTCTCTCTTTTTGACATCAAGACAGCGTCCCCACCAGTTTAGAAAGAAGGTGGGTTTTAACTTGTCGTTCACAGCCCCGGCTGGCCAGCTGAGGTAGTAGTAGAGGAACACAACGTGCCTGGATATAAAGAAAGGAAAACAAGCAGGCAAGACAACAAAGCCAGAACTATCATTATCACTCCCAACGCACTGCGCAGAACCCTTAGGGAGCCATAATTTGTACCGAGCAAATACTTAAAAATGGTCTGTCAAATTTCTCAAAGGCCTGGGCTAGGATTGAAGACGTCCATCTGGAAATAGACGACTTGTCACCAAATGTGTCACACATTGCCACGACGATGCAGTTGTGAGGAACGACCCTGCCAACTGGCCTCTGTGCGGAGAAATGGAGCATTTCGGGTTATGACAGGGAAATAATCACCCCCGAAATCCGGTTTCCTTCTTGATGAAAGCACGGGGGAATGGGTTTGAGCATTCAGCCTTTCTCTCTCTCTCTCTCTCTCTGTTTATTTATTTATTTTTTAGAGAGATCTTCTGCTATAGGGCACGTGTGCTTGCCAGAGAGAGAGATAGATAGAGAGAGAGAGAGAGAAAGTGAGAAATCACCCCCCCCCCCAGGGGAGATGACCACTCTGCAATCCGTTCTCCTCCATTCTCCTCTCGGGAGTTCAGACATGCACGAATATGCACCTGGCTTGACTTTTAAGCCACCGGGTGTGGGGTTCAAACCTTGGTTGACTACATGGGAGTCCAGTGACGTAACTATTACACCCTTTGCTGGTCCCTCAGCTTTTCTTTATCATGCCCACACTGGGGACCATGGGGCAGGCCATGGTCTGTGACTAGCCAGAGTGTGCTGGTGGCAGAACATGAAAGCTTGATGAAGAGGAAGGCGGGCCAGGACCCATCTTCCTCTGGCTCCTCTGGCTCCCTCACACCTGTTCAGAGTCTGTCTTCTCCTCCTTGCTCTCGTCAGGTGGTTTATTAAAATGCCAGCCAGGCATCACTGCTGACTGGAATCCCTCCACATAAACAGTTGCAGGCTGTGCTGGTTCAAACAGAGCCGGGGTGGGCCAGCAGGTAGTGTCGTGATTAAGGCACTGGGTTTCCACATGGCCAGCCATGGTTTGAGTCCTGACCCTGGTAGCTTGAAACTCATCCAGGTGCACATGCGTGTGTGCACAAAATCTCAAGAGGAGAAGAGTGGAGAAGTGATTGTAGAGCAGTCATTCCTCCTGGGGGATGATTTCTCACTTTCTCTGTCTGGTGAGCACATGCACCCTATAGCAAAAACTTCTCTCCTAAAAAAAATAAAAAATAGAGCTGGGGTAAAGGCAATGCCTTTGTGAATATCTTCAGCATTTTGCTCCTCAGGTGGCATCAGAGTTTGGCTGGGACTGTTTGATGGCATCCACTGAGTCAAAGAAGGCACAGTGAGAGGATGTCGGAATAGGCTCAAGGCTTTAGCATTTTAGAAATAATTGTAAAATCTCTTCTTACCTACAAAAGTAGTGTTTCTTGGGCTTTTCGACCTCTCTTCCTCTGTCTCCATGTAACATGCACATTTTTTTTTTGAGAGGTTTTTGCTATAGGGCGCGTGCGCTCGCCAGACAGACAGAGACATAGAGACAGAAAACGAGAAGTCACCCCCCAGGGGTGATGGCCACACCACAATCCCTTCTCCTCCATTCTCCTCTCGGGATCTTGGGCACGCATGCACACGCGCCCAGCATGAGTTTAAGCCATCTGGGCCAGGACTCGAACCATGGTCGACTACATGGGAGTCCAGCAATGTAACCATTAGGCCATCTGCTGGTCCCTAACAGGCACATTTGTGAAACTTTCCAACTGTTTAATGACCCTGGCATTATAAACTCACTCTAGCATCCATCTTTTCCTAGTTGATACCTTTTATAGTCAGGCCTGTTGCTTATAAGCATGAACTGGGAGCAGATCTTCTATCTGCAAAGCTTGGAGAACTGGGATGGGGCCAGGTGAGCCCTCGAAGGAGCCCCCATTGATAGGAAAAGTTGGGGTGGCACAAAGAGCCAAACCCTTACGTCCTGCAAATGACTGTCATCCACTGGGAACTGGGAATCCAGAAAAGCCAAAGATCTGCTGGGGAATTAAGATATTGATGTTTTCTGCCAATGAGTGGACTTGAAAGTGAAACAAAACCAACAACAACAACCCCCAGTATATGAGTGTCCACAATGCCTTTCTGTACAGGAAGTCCGTGAGAAGAGGCTGCTCCACTTCCAGGTCACTTCATGGAAACTGTCTGCTTTAACGCAGCTGACCCATGGCATCAAGAGGGCCCACAACCTTATGTGAGGCCTTGGGAGGACGCTGCCCTGTGGCATCCGGCAGGCAGGGAAGGAGAAAGGAAGCCTTTCCTTCTCTCTTTCCGGATGGAAGGCTTGACCTGGGTGACAACTGAAACAGGCAAAGCTTGTTGACATCTAACAGTTTCCTCTTCTAAACTTGTCCTGGATCCCCCTACCTGAGCTTTCAATGTACCCCACAGTTTTCCTGGCCACCCCTCCTCCCCAGCGCCCCCCAACCCTGCCTCTGTAGCATCCCACTATGGCCTGCCTCAAAGGCCATTTCTGCAACTTCTATCTTCTCAGACTTTCATGACTAATCAAAGGGAGAGTCTCGGTAAATTAGGAATCTAATTGGTGCACTTCTAAAGGATGGCAACGTGACGGGAAAACACTGAGGCAGATGTGCCCTGTGATGGAAGTGGGGTGAGGGGTCCTCAAATACCTTAGGGGCAGGAAAGTCACAGTTGGGCAAGCTGGTCTTACCTGGTCTTTACCCTTTATCCTACCTTTACCTAGCTGAGCTCACTGGATTCCTGCGTTGCTGCTTTTGACCAAATTTAGAAAAATTTTGGATAATATTTCTCCCTCCTTCTTCCCTTCCCTCCCTTCACACAGCTTGTAACTGGAACTGGCATGAGAACCGAGGCAGTCTGACTTCAGAGCCCACATTCTTAACACCTGGAGCATTGCGCAAAGCTTTTCTATGAACTCCTTTCACCTCGCCCATCATTCTTATCTCCAAATACAGTTTCTGTGTTTCTCGTTTTTGTCTCAACAGGTCAGTGCCTAATAAATATTTGTTGGATTGAACAGAGGTCGGTTACAGAGGCATTGAAGAGCAGAGGATTGCAAAGGCTTAGATCACTTTGACAAATCTAACCCTGGTTCACTTAATCATTTTGTTTTAAGTTTCTTTCTTTCTTTCTTTCTCTTTCTCTCATGAGCAAGAGACCTAGAGATGGAGGAGAGAAGGAGAGAGAAAGAAGGAGAACCCCCCAACAAGGTCCCAACACTGCAAACCATCCTCAGCGTTCAGTCAGTGCCAGAGAGCGGGCATCCATGTGGCATTGTATTCACGGAGGTCTCCAGACTTGAACCAAGAATCTTGCCTCACATGGTGTCGTGTTTTACCACTGTGCCATCATCTGTCCTCCCCACTCCTCGAGTTCAATGCTGAAGGATCTCTTTCTAAAAAGCAATGACTCAGTGCAGCCTGAGCGCCAATGCTGTGCTAAGCTGTGCTATGAACAACGAAAAGGGGATGGAGGGAAGGGGATGGAGGAGGGCAGGAACAGTGTTCCCAGCTGCCTTGAGGGACTCCCTTACTGGGACCACATTGCTCGGACAGACGTGTAGACTAACCACCTCTCACTCTGACACTGTCGCCAGAATGGGCTTGCAATTTGGAACAACCTTATGCATAAAAAAGAAATTCAGCTGAAGGACATCTTACAGCATTATCAGTTCCCTGAGTCAGGCAGCCCCTCAGCGATGATTACTGTACCCTCACATGTGGTGGGAGATCTAGTGATTTCCAATATAGCAGTTATTATTTAGCAATTTCTAGGGTAATTATAAGCTGCTTATTTTAAATGGTTTGAACAAGTCTAAAACTTTTTTGGATCACTTAGGCACATTTAGTATAAATTACTCTCAGATCTTGTCAGAGTTGGTCTCAAATCAACCTAATAAAGGAAAACTAATTTCAAAGTAAGTGATTGGATACATTTGGGCCTAATAATGCAAAAATATAAGTTGTTCAAAAATAAACAGGAAAATTATGTTTGCAGACTTAAAGTCTGTGGAAACTAGACATGAGCCATAGGATACTTCCTTCGTAATCCACAACTGTTCACTAACACAGCAACTTCTGTATGCCTTTTGCATTCTTATTCATGAAGGAAACCCAATCCTTGTTTACATTTAAACAAGAGATTAAACAAAACCAGAGATAAAAGGCCTTGGGTCGCTCTGGTTTGAATAATGGTGTCTCCTCTGAATTCATGTCGCACTTAGATCCATGGTGGTGGTATTGACAGGCCTTTTGAAAGGTGATCAGTCATCTCATGAATGGGCTTTGATGCCCTTGTAAATGGGCTCCCAGGGAGAGCGTTCAATCCCTCCCTTCTGTCTTCTGTCTTGGGAGGACACAGCAAGAAGGGCCCTCCAGGTACCAAATGCAGGTGCCCATAACGTGGACTTTCCAGTTGTCAACACTGAAAAATAAATATCTATTGTTCATAAATTACCCAGTCCGGTATTTGTTACAGCAGCATGAACAGACTGAGATTGAGTGGTAAGACCCATTTTGGCACATCCTATTATTAATAAAGGATATTTTCATTTTTTGAAAAAAAATTTTTTTTAATTTAAAATTTTATTTTAGATTTTTGCCATAGGGTACATGTGTTCACCAAAGAGAGACAGAGAAAGAGAGAAATCATTCCCTGGGGGCTGGCCACACCACAATCCCTTTTCCTCCATTTTCCTTTCAGGATGGTGGGCATGCACAGACACGGGCCTGGAGTGTTTTCAAGCCACCAGGTCTAGGACTTGGATGGGGAGTCAGCCATGTTGGGTCCAGTGCCTTAACCACCACACCACCTGCTAGACCCCTTATTTGTTTGTTTGTTTCAATTTGTCAGAGGGTGTGTGTGTGTGTGTGTGTGTGTGTGTGTGTGTGTGCACTCTCCAGGAAGACAGAGACAGAGAGGGAGACAGAGAGAGTAATAAAGTACCTCTCGTGGAGAATGTTCATGCCATAATCCCTTCTCCACTTCTCCTTTCTTCAGGATTTTGGGTATGCATGCACATGCACCCAGCCTGTTTTTCAAGCCACTGAATCTGGGATTCTAACTGTGTACTCAGCCATGAGGGATCCAGCCACCTCAACCACCAGACCATGAACTGGCCCAAGGATTTTAATTTTTTAAAATATGCAATAAATTGAGGGGCAAAATGGACCAATTTTTCTTTTAGTTTGGCAATTTAAAGCTTACTTGTGATACTAGACGCTTTGCCTACGTGTTGATCATTCATTGGTACTTCTTTCTTTTGAAGTACCCCTTGATCTCCTGTGCCCCCCACCTTCTTTCTTTTTGGAGTTGTGCTGTTTTGCTCATGGAGTGTTCTAAGCGCTCTGTAAATAACAACATTTTATGGACAAATTGCTTATCCGAACAGGTGAGCAAAAATACGTCTTAATTTTAGTTCAGACAGGAAGATGGAGGGAACTCCCTACTTTCTGACACTGAGTCAAGAGCTGGGCTAT